>NC_092521.1:6455031-6540370 GCF_037038585.1 Patagioenas fasciata | reverse complement strand
TGGTCTCTCGGAGCACGAGTGAGATGCTGCCGCTGAGAGCCCCCCTGCCTGGGATGGAGACTCCGCTTGCCTTGCCGCCACGGGTGTGAGTAAAACTTCTCGCAGGATTACGAGTATACTTATACTTTCCATGCACATATGCATGTGTAACTTTCTGTGCTCAATATGAGCACGTGTATAAATCATTTCCTCGCACAATCGCGAGTGTATTTTCCTCCCGTGCTTCCACATAAGCACGTGCACATTTGCACGTGTAAGTAAATTAACCCTCACAGGATTGCCAGTGTATTATAAATTTACCGTCGCAGAATCGTGAGTGTACACTTTCTGGACTCACTACGAGTACGTGTATCTCTTTAAAAAATAATCCCACACCGTGTTCAGGCAAGCGTGTACTCCTCTCGGACTCAGAGACGGTTCCAGCATTATTTTGAGTGAAGCCATGTGTATGCACTCTGTGGACCACCTGTTGTATTCGTTGCTGCCCCTTAATAATTTTCCTCAACTGATATCCAAACCTGTATTTAAGTCACTTTTGGAGTGCTAAAACCCTGTTGTCCCTTGAACTAACCTCGGGGTGCCTCCATGACATTTATTCAATATTAATTCCTTTTTCTGTAGCCTGTAAAACATAAGGATCAAGACTTAAAATTCCTGGTTATAATATAGAGTAAGTGCTGGACAGGATTTAGGAGCTTACACACCTTTGTGATGCCAGTGTGTCACTCTTCACTTCAGTCCGTACACGTTCCAATTACAAGGAGGCTTTTTTATTTTTTATTGTTGAATCTCAGATGCTGAATCTCAGATGCTTAAAAAAATTATTAGACTGGAATATAAAATATTTTAATTGATTTGGTGCTAAATGGAAAGGCACACATATGCAATGTTGTCCAAATCCATAACAAGGAAGGGAAAAACTGGGAGAATTTTTCCTCATCACATATCAGCATTTTGAGTTCATTGCCCTTGACTTTGTTAAAACACTTTTGATCATCTGTTACTTCACTTTTATGTTTGGAATGAGGCCATATTTCCAAAACTCATGCAGATAAAGTTATTGAGTATACTCAGTGTGAGTAGAGAGCATAACAGCAAACCATAAAGGGTCTGTTTATATGAGTTATGTCACTGTGCTCATTCTGGAGGATACTACCAGCTCTAGTGTATATTACACTACTGAATGTTCCTGGGCCCACTCAAGGTTATTGAGTGCTTGTTATCCTCCATTTTGTGTTACTGCTCTGGGTGGTGGTTGTTCTACTCTGAAAGGGAACATAGCTTTTCAGAGAATGGACTTTAATGCACAAGTATTCAAGCACATAAAGATTTAAAACATATAAACAGTTGAGTACAAATTCATGTGTCTTACAACACAGATTTAGCAAGGTCAAATTGAACCAGACAAACCTGATCACCTGCTACAACAAAATAATATTTTCTGTTGATGTGGGGACCTGTTTTCCGCAGTTTATACCCAGACAAACTGGCAAGATACAGACTGGATGGGTGATCTCCAAGATAGGTAGGAAATTTGCTAACAGGCCACACTCGGAGCATGGTCATCAATGATTTTTACTCAGGCTGGCAGTCGGTAACAAGTGGGGTCCCCCACAGATCAATACTGGGCCCCACACTGTTCAACATGACCATAAATTATCTGGATGACGGGATTGAAGACACTCTCACTAAGCCTGTTGATGACAGTAAGCTGAGTGGTGAGGAGGACACATCAGAAGGGAGAGACGTCTTACAGGGAGACTTAGACAGGTAAGCAACAACTGGATGAGGTTTAACAAAAGTGCCAGGTCCTGGAACAGAAATGACATAACCAAAAAGGTTCCGCACAAGCTGGGACCTGTGTGGCTGCAAAGAAACCTGGGGGTCCTGGTGGGCAAACAGATGAACAGAAGACAGCAGGGAGCTGCTGCAGCAATGAAGGCAAATCAGATCCTGGGCTGCATCTGCAGGGGCCTTTGTAGCAGGGGCAGTTGTGATCAGCCCACGTTACTCAGCCCTTGTCAGGCTGCACCTGGAGCTCTGTGTCCAGTTCTGGTCCCTGCAGTTCAAGAAAGGCAAACAGACTGGAGAGGTCTAAAGGAGGGACATGAAGATGGTCAAAGTGCTGGAGAACCTGCCCTATAAAGAAAGACTAAAGGAGGTAAGTCTACTTTCCCTGCAGAAGACAAGGCTCAGGAGGAACCTCATCACTTTATTCTAGTACTTAAAAGACAGCTACAAAGAGGACAGAGACCATCGATTCGCAAGAAGCCACGTGGAGAAAACAAATGGCAAAGTGTACCAGTTGCATTGGGAAAGGCTTCATCTTGATATAAGAAAGAGTCATTTTACAGTGAGAACAATAAATCATTAGAACAACCACCCCAGGGGCATGGTGGAGTCCCATCCCTAGGTGTTTTCAAGACGTGACTGGACAAGGTGCTAGATCTTCTCGTCTAGGCTCCCTTTATCATGAAATGTCAGACCAGATAATCTTATGAGTTCCCTTTCAATCTAGGCTGTTCTATGTTCTATGATACTTTGGAATTTAAGAGGAGGATAGAGTCTAGTATGTTAATAACAGCATTCATCAATTTCACAGAAAATTCAACTAAATTATCAGATATTGCACCAAGTTTCATAATCATCTTAGATTCTTATACAGTGATTTTAATCTCCAGGTCATAAGTGATGTTAGAAACTGCTTTAGAACACCAAAGGTTCTTAGTACCTGTGCCCTGCCTTTCCACTTTTCCCATGTAAGTTACATAATTTTGACTAGGTACCAATTACATATAGTGCATACAGATATAACATTGACAAGTAATCAGGCTGTTGGCAGTGGACTCAAAATAAAACCAAACCTCTTGTGGGACTTTAAGAAAATCACTTCTCCCCTATTTCTTCAATAAGCCTAGCAGACTTTGCCTGGTACTCCGTATTGCTGTAGCATCCAGTTCTGGTTTCAGATAGATTTTCTAGATGCTTTTGTAACACAATCTTTCGTATCATAATATCACTTAATCACCTTTCTTGCATTCTGAACAATTCTGAATCCTTCCTCAGTTTGTGCAAATCCTCCCTTGCCCTTAAGCAGTAGAGGAAAGAGTTGAATCAGTGTCTTGCAGAGAACATCCATCCATCCAGCACAGTGGGGCTGCCTCAACATAACCAACTGTGCAATGAGTACTGCTTGCTATATAAATTATCTTATTGGAGATATATGGCTGGGTGGTGGCTACTGATGTCTAACCTGGGACTTGAAAACATTATCCACATATTTTGCATGGATATTACTGTAATTCTGCATGGGACTATTTGTCGATGTTGTCCACATTTTTTACAGTCTCTGGAAAGCCTTTTCAGTGTACTTTGTAAATCATGAGCATTTACCAGTTATTCCTGGACATAAATGTCTCCAATTTGAAAAACTTTACTATGTTTCTTCCTACAAGAGGACACAACACATCATTGTTTAAGGTACTGGGATGGATCAGGGATCCTGGTGCAGTTTTGGCTTTGCCAGGGTGTAATTGTCACTGCACCTTGGTTACTTTCACCCATTTTAATAGATAAAAGAAACAAAGGAAACAGCTCATTTATAATTTATTGTGGTTCAGATCTGTCTTTACACAAAGTGACACAAAGAAATATCTGGTTTATCTCACATTCAGGATTATCTCTTGCCTCTTAGGTCCAGAAGAACTAGGTTTTTTATGCTTCCTCCCACTGTTGTTGCTTAGGAATAACTCCCTGAAATTTAGCAGATCAGAGATACATTTGAAAGTTAAAGTCACTACACATTCAGTTAGGATGTCCTTGAATGTACGGTTCCCAGCCTATTTTGCATTAAGTCCCCACCAGGATACCCATAAGTGAAAAATGCCTTCTCCACTTTGGAAATGGAGTGTTTGGAATTAACTAAAGGCCAGATATAAGGAATTTAGCTAGGAATACTCATGTGATTTAAATTCCTGTCCTGTTTGTATACAGATATAAATAAACCATAAATTTCTTATCAAAATAAGTCCTAAATGAAAGCACAATCTACCTCTTTAAATCTATAGACATCCTTTTGGATCAGAGAAAATCTGCCTGCAGAAAAGTTTGCCTGCATGGTTCAAAAGCTCTTACTTGCTATGCACCTCATGTACTGAATTACCTTCTGCTGAGAAGTACAAGGAGCACAGACTGTATCTGTTTTTTTAAATTGTTTGATATCACTTGCATTGTTCAAAAGGATTTTATGACATGTCCTTTTGCTCTGGTAATGATTTGTTGCTCCATTGTGTTTCATTAAGCTATTATTTGTAAAGTGGTTTGTGATGTACTGCATGAAAACTGCTATATAAGCATTTTATGGGCTAAAATGACAATTCAGATATCAACAGGCAAGGATTAATGGTGTTAATTATTCAATAAAATTTTTCCTTTTTCAAGTCCTTGTTTAGAGGGAGGGGTGAATTAAAATGAATGAGTGGATGTTGTATATAACAGATGCAAGCATTTCTGCTGATGGAAGATACAAGAGGAGATTGAAGAACATGAAAAATAACTCCAAATATTATCTGTTTGAATGTGGCTACTATATGTCATGTGAATTACTCAATAAAATAGGACTGTACAAGCTGCAGAGCACAACTAATAACGCTTCAAATAATCCATTTGCCAAATATGGAAAAAAAAAGGTAAAAATGCATCCTTAATCATCTTCACCCACAACTCTAACCTGCAGCAGGTTTGCTGAAGTGGACTGTACTACTCCAAAATTTTCAGTAGGAGGCACATCTCTACTGAACCCTGCTCTGTTCAGAGCAATCTGCTGGAAGGAGTATTCCCTCAGTGAGGAAAATATACCTATTGAATTAAAAATGCTCAAGAGGTTTCTTGTCTCCAAGACAGGGACAGTTTCTCCAGGACCAATCAGACATTTTAATCCATAATGCCAGACAATCCTTGTGTTTCCCGCTTCACAGACTTGTCCATCTCATCTTGGCTTCTGTAGCATCTGCTAGTTAGTCCAGATTTTAGGCCTCTTTCTAGGAGTTTCTGCAAATCCTGAGCAAGCGATCACTTGCTGGCCTAAAAACAGCATGGTACCTCTATACTAAGTAACATCTATAATAATTGCAAGTATCAGGTGCTACTCAACTCTAAAGTGAAGTATGTTTTGTTTTGTTTTGTTTTAAATTCTGCTCTATTTTGGGGTAAAGGATGCTCCAACCCCAATATGCTGTTGTTCATATTTGGTGGTAGAAGATTCAAAGTCTATCAGATAATCTCTTCCCA
This sequence comes from Patagioenas fasciata, assembly GCF_037038585.1. Taxonomy (NCBI): domain Eukaryota; kingdom Metazoa; phylum Chordata; class Aves; order Columbiformes; family Columbidae; genus Patagioenas; species Patagioenas fasciata. The sequence goes on along the minus strand of NC_092521.1, from coordinate 6,535,081 downwards.
GAGAATATGATTTTTGAATGTTATTAATAATGGATGTATTAGTTTGTTTCACTGGCTTGCTTTATGTGTGTGTGCAGATATTCTTGTTTCATACAAAAGAGTGCCCATCTAGCCACAGACACCTGACAGAGCAAATGACTTCCACTTACCGCATAAGAAACAGTTTACAAGATTACAAGTGAAATAAGCAGCCCTCCAGCAGCACTGGAATACCTTTTTACTGTGTTTTCCCCTAAGAAACTAAATACCAAACTCATATCAGAGGAGTTCACGCACATTTCAGTGCAGAAAGAAAGTACACAAGATGAAACTTTTTTACTGTGAGGGAAGTCAAACAAGGGACCAAGTTGCCTAGAGAGGTTGTGGAGCCTTCATCCCTGGAGATATTCAAAACATGGCCAGACAGAGTCCTGGGCAACCTATTGTATCTGACCCTGCTTCAGCAGGGGAATTGGTCCAGAGGATCTCAAGAAACTCCCTTCCAATCTCAACCATTCCGTGATTCTATGAAATACCACTTGAAGGACCATAAGACTTCAGTGATCTGAAATCAGTGGTGAGCTGTGGGGTGCCCAGGATTCTCACAGGTCAGACATTTAGATCACCTAGTGTTGTGCTTCAACCTCAACAGATGGCTAAGCACCACATAGATGCTTACTCACCCTCTTACCCCATCCTCTTGGGGTGGGGGAGAGAATTGGAAGCGTAAAAGTGCGAAAACTCATGGGTTGACTTGAAGACAGTTAAAAAAAAAGAAAAGAAAGAAAGAAAAAAAGTTGAGGGAAAAAATAAGAGAACAGCAAAGAGGAAAACAAAACAAACCAACCAACCAACCAACCAACCAAACACAAAAAAACAACCAAACCAAACAAAACAAGAAAGTGATGCAAAAACCACAGTTGTTTGCCACCAACCAACTGATGCCCAGCCAGTCACTGAGCAAAGGCAGCCTTGACTAACCTTCCCTCCCCACCCAGTTTTATTACTGAAAACGATGTGATACGGAGTGGGACATCCCTATGGTCAGTTGGGGTCAGTTGTCCCACCTCTGTCACCTGCCAGATCCTGGTGCACCCCCAGCCTACTCACTGGTGGGGCAATGTGAAACGGGCAAGACTTTGACTCCATGTAAGCAGTGCTCAGCAATAACTGAAATACCAGTATATTATCAGCAATGTTTTTATCACAAATCCAAAACATAGCCGCATACAAGTTACTTTAGGAAATTTAGCTCTATCCCAGCCAAAACGAGTACAATAATGCAGATTTCTTTAAACATTTAGATAATGTAGATGTAGGATTCCAATATCTGGCACTTCATTTTAAAAATACTCATCAGGAAAGTTAACATATATTTTCCTCCTTTTCATCCTGGAATGAGCTTTGTATATATTATTTACTTACATGAGAAAGTAAGCATGTCTCCCACACTGAGTCAACAACCTCCTTCGCGTTCTCATTCCCCAATGTTGGGGTCTTCCTGGTAGCACTCTCTTTTAAGGCAGGTGAATCTACTCTATACCAGGATAAAAGAAAAAATATTTTCAGAAACAAGCACGAGTCCCTGTTACTGCTAGTGCTTTACCTCACCCTACTGAGGTCCTCTGCAGGAGGGAAATGTTTGCCTAGAAGATCCTAGTTGTACTGACTGCTGTACCATGTCCCAGTCTGCCATGAGAATTGAGCAGGTGGAGAAAAACAAAAAGCTGTATAAAGTGAAGTGCAGTGAAGTGAAGCTGGACATTAGGAAAAGGTTCTTCACCCAGAGGGTGCTGCACACTGGAACAGGCTCCCCAAGGAGGTGTCACAGCCCCAAGCCTGACAGTGTTCAAGAAGAGACTGGACAACATCCTCAGACACACGGTGTGAACTGTGGGGTTGTGCTGTGCAGGGACAGGAGTTGGACTCGATGATCCTTGTGGGTCCCTTCCAACCCAGGGCATTCTATGATTTTATGAGATTTTTCTTTGCTAGTAACTACAACTAGGAGCATCAGCCTGAAGGAAACATCAACCTTCTTTACATAAGAAAAAGCTTTCAGCAGAGATATACATGTTTCCATACAGTTCAACTTCCAGTTTTTTCTGTTGTTTTCCCCCTGCTTCCTAAGCATGCATAAGAGTGTTTGTATTTCGCTGCTGTCGTGATAATGTTTTATTCACATTGTAGTGCTAACTAAATCCTACATGTAACAGAACAACTTGCAGAGCTGACAAATCCAGCAAGAACACAAAACGATGCTCCTTCCTTTCTGTAGACTTCAGATGGGAGACAAAGATGCTACTTCATAAGGTAACCAATCTAAAGCATGACCCCTGCGTCTGTGAAGTTCCATGTTTCTTGCCTCCTTCTAGGGCAGAAAAATTAATGGTTGAGCTGAGGGACGTACATAGGTCTGACATTAGTGGTTAATCGCCAGCCGTGCTCTCCCCAGCAGCTGTGTGCTTGATTTGGACACCTCTGAAGCATTTCTGCTCTTTGGAAACTAAGGCAAGTCATATCTTCTGGCTGCAGGGCCATGGACAAAGTATGACCTGGTTACTAATACAACCAGATAATTATTCCCTGGTGGTTAATGTGTATTCATTAGAATGTGTATCTAATGCAAATTATTCATTTTAATTGTGTTCTCTCTTCCCTATGCACACTTAACTCCCATTGACAGGGTGATCAGAACAAACCCACTCCGCTTTCACTTATTAGCAAGTGTTACAAGGATTATTCTAGTCAGGGAAGGTTTTGGGTGCTCTATGATGATATGTCTGACTCATCCCTATTGTAACAAGTAGGGAGGGTTATTTTCACAGTGTTAATAAGAAAAAGAATGTGGAAAATGTAATGCTTCGCAGAGGTTTCTTCTGTGGAAAGTCATTGCTAATTAGGTGGTATGTGGGTGCCATCTGGGTCTCTGTAGACTGTAGGTCATGACAATATTTGAATCCTCTGAGGATTTTAGCATAATTAGGGGAAAAAATTATCATTTCACCTTTCATGGGGAAATTGTGACTAACTATGAACTAACCCTTTTTAATGATTTCCAGGTTTTCCAGAATTGCTAAGTTCCTTGCTGCTTTCAAAGCTGTCTGCCTAATGACAACCAAAGGGCATGTGGAAGCCTTATTGACTGTCACAAAGGGTCTCCATCTCTCTGATCCAGACAATTACTGTCATCACTTCTTTATGCCGAAACATTTTTTTACCCACCTAAGATCTGGACCATGTTGTGCTATGTTCTTCATCTCAATAGAGAAAGACACATGCTCTGTCTAACCTGAACAAAAACTGGGAAAGAAATCAGAAGTGTTAACTATTTTGTATGGAGTCAATTCATATAATAAAACAGACTCAGGACTTCAGGACTGAAGCTGCAAAGCTGACATCCCTACTTCTCCTGGACAGAAGTGTCAAGGGGATCTTTCTTTCTTGTGGTCTTCAGAGTGATGAATACAAGGATGACACACGACTTCTTTCCAATGGAGATATCGAGTCCACACAGAAATGGCAAGTACAGCAGGAGACAGGTATGTGGGTAAGCTCTAAACCAGATATCTTAAGTATCAAACTAATTACAGTGTAGTCATAACACAATCTCCCTGGGCCTCTGAAGACATCTTGTGCTAAGCTGCCTGATGGTATTTAATTAAAAGCTGTTTAAGGTATGTGCTCAAGAGCTGCAGTCACACTTTTGATTGACTTGAAGTCTTAACCGTTGATAGTAAGCATTTCTGTTCTTGCTATTGATCAGTTATGTGCAATATGATCCAATCTCAACAGCGATATTCTCTGAGTCTGCTAGTCCCTTGTGGTGGCATCTATCTCTATGCTTGTGTTACAGCCACTGCTGTCTTGTGATCAGCTGTGGAATTCATGTCTGGATTCAAAATTCCCCAGATTTGACAGATTTCCTCCTCCTGTGGGAAGAGTACGGAGTCAGATCATTTCCACAAAGTCTTCTCTTTTTTGCCCTCCAGCCAAATGAACAGAAGTTCAGCCTCAAAGAACACCTGTCAAGCCATGCAAGGAGGTCCGTTCAAGATCCAGGAATGAGGCCAGGACTTTCTTTTCTCACTGACTGATCCTAGAATTTCAGTTCCATTAGATCCACAGGAGTAAATCCCCCCACATCTTCAATGGGATTCTTTTAACCTAGTTGAGAGTATGTTAATATATCTGAGAGTAAGCATGATCTCCTGGAGCTCCAAAGCATTGCTGTGCTGATGGCATGAATGCATTGTGGACCCATACGATAGTCCTCTTGCATCCTAAGGGGACAGAGAGTTTTGTCTTCTGATCCTATGTGTATAAACTGACAGACCACCAGGAGGTATACCTATCCCAAAGTAGTATGTGAGCTGCTAGTTTGGTCATTCTGCAAGAAAATGACTGTCCTGTCCATGCTGTATCATGGCTTCCCTCTTCTCAGCTTGTCCTGGTTTCGACTAGGGTAGAGTTGGATTTCTTTATAGTACTTGTGTTTTGGATTTAGCAAGAGAAGAATGTTTATACACTGATGTTTTGGTTTTTGCCAGGTAACCGAGGACCTTTTCAGCTTTCCATGCTCTACCAGGTGTACAAGAAGCTAGGAAGGGACAAAGTCAGGACAGCTGACCCAAGCTGGCCAAAGGGGTGTTCCTTACTATACGATACCATGCTCAGTATATAAACTGGAGGTGGCCAGGGGGCAAATACCACTGCTCAGAATGAACAAGTTGTCACTGTCACAAGTGGTGAGCAATTGCATGGTGCATCACTTGGTTTGTATATTCTATTATTATTATTTTCTCTTTCTTTGCTGTCCTATTAAACTGTTCTTATATCAACCTACCAGGTCCTTTTTCCCCTTTTTCCCCTTTTCCCACTTTGGGGGAGAGGGGAGTAAGCAAGCACCTGCATGATCCTAGTTGCCAGCTGAGGTTAAACCATGACATAGCTAGAGGTGGAAGCAAATACGTAATCTTCATGTGTCACGTTTTCATTAGAAACATTTGCAGCCTTGTTGCCAAAAGCCTTTGATGGAATAGTGTTAAGTAGGACAGAGAACAGCCTCAGTGTTTTCAATTCCCTGATGTCTTCACTGTTTTTCTGGCTGACTATGGGATGCCCTCTAAGGAGTGCTCCAAGACGCTTTGCTGTGTGGCATTTCAGCTGCTGCCAACCAGCAAATAAGACATGCCCTGAATCAAAGTGGGGGACCTGCAGCCATCTCCTGTCCAACTCTCTCTGCAGGTACTGTGGACCATATGTTGTCCCTGGGCAGGTTGCAACCAGCAATATTAAACATAGGAGCTGGCAGTGCTCCCCCTGTTCTCCCTGAAACACCACAGATATCGGAGGAGTTGCCAGTCTCTGACAGGCAGGAGGTTCGGCCAAGAACCATCTGTCCACACTTACTTTCTACCACTGCTGTTGCTGATGCCCGGCAAGTTCCCCCAAGCCTTCAGAATGAACTGAATTTGGCCTCATGTAGAAAACTGGTGCGTGCCAAGAGGGAATTGTGACAGGAAGTCTGTAGCTTTCATCTTTAAAAAAAGAGGTATGCATGCAAGAGGAAATTAGGGAGAAAAAGAAGAACAGCATGGCCACCTACCTTGCTGGAACAGACTGGTGTGTCACCATATGTGCATGCTTCAAGGCCTCAGGGATACTGTCCTTGGAGAAGAGGTGACATCTTCATGCAAAAAATTAATAATAACACTGCAAATAAATACTATGGTTTAATTACTCACATTAAAGGCTGAGCAGAGAAGGCAAGTTGTGAAAGTGACGTGATAGATTCTGCTAGCCTACCTAGTTTAGACACAATATTGCCTAAAACACAGTCATCATTAGACTTCACAGCTATGTGAATGTGCACCCCTGTGCACACCACAGGCTGGGATAATGCTGTGGGAAGTTCGCAGGTTATGCTGGGGAGCAACAGACATTTTCTATATACTAAATCCTCCTCAAAGATAGATGCATGCAGACAAAGGGGTGTCCCAGCAGCCTGAAGCCCTGCCTTCAATATCAGCTTGATGAAGCAACTCCAAATAGTGAGATTTGAGAGAGCAAAAGTTTCAAAGGGGTGAGCACCATTGAAGAAAATATGGAAGAGCAAAATTTACGTGTGCTTCATGATAGCAGGACAAACCAATTCACCCCCAAATGTCAGAGAAGCCGTCAATGATTGGAGAGACAGAGGTGGCTGCAGTTCAGGCCAGCTCTATGGAGCATCCCTACAGAATCCATCTTCTTTCTCTCTTCTTAAAGCTTCTGTGTGTTTCTGAGGAAGCTTCTGAGCCATATGGGAGGAAAAGTGGGATATTGGGACCCAGCCGGCTGTAATTGTTACCCAGGGTCACTAGATGGAGAAATGCCTTTAGGGATAGAGCGTAGGTGAGAGGCTGTGTCACCAGTCTTACAGGAAAAAGACAAAGGGAGTAAGTGCCCTCAGCTCACTGTTATTGATGCTGTTGGCTTTAAGTTTTGCTTAAAAGCTTTCTGATTTTGGATCTCATTACAGCTCCATACAGGCCATTAGTTAATTAAGTTATGCCACCAGAGTCTGTTGAAGCTTGGATCTGTTCTTACTCTCTGCCAGATCTCTCAGGTTCTTGCTCACCTCCATCTCCTTCACCCCTCACCACTGGTAGATTTGGAAAATACAGCAAAAAACAAGACCCTGAGTGGATCAAATAAATTGTTTTATCCTTGATGAGGCTGAGACAACACAGCTTCCCTGCACCAAGCACATCAAATGACTATTTCCACACAACTGTGCAACCACAGCTTTCAGATACCAAAAGCATCCCCAGAAGCCATAACTTCCTTTTTGTTCCTGTGCTTTTTGTTCCTATGCCTTTGCCTCCCCCACAACACACCTCCTGGAAGATGGATTTTACCTGTAAGAAGAGACACACTCAATATGGAGCAGCCAAGCCATCTGTGTCTTGTAGAGAAAGTCACTGTACCTCCTCCAAGACACACAGAAGAAGCAGCAAATGGGTAAAGCTAAAAAACTGACTGCCCCCACCTCTGTTTGCCCCAACTCTTGTGCCAACACCAATGGTTTCTGCTGGGAAACAACCTCCCATAGTGCCCATTGCCATCATTTCTTGTTTGAGCTCTGGGGTATCTCACAGTGTCTGAGCTACCAGAGCTCACATTAACTCTGAAAATGGAAGCAGTGGACCCATGTTGACACTCTCTGTACTTACAGAGCAGAGTATATTGGCATAGTGTCATCCCAATATGGTTCCCAAAGACCTTTATCACATCCATGTTCAACACTGTACTGTGGCTGCACCAGCCTGACTCTACGCTTGATTTCTGTACATCACAATACCCATCATAGCCCTGTATCAGTTTTATGGTCTTAACCTGCTTAATGCTGATGCTATAAACTACATTATCTTAACCAATTCTCTCTGTGACAGCCTGTTAATTAAAATTAATGTGTGAAAGAGAATTGTCTTTATGAGAGGGTATCTATATGTAAAACATGCAGATGGTACTGGAGGTCTCTGAAGACTCTCTGGATGCATCCCTCCAAACAAGGGACTCAAAGTGTTCTGATGCACTTGTTGCTACGTAGGAAAGAGTGACGGGCTGGAGGTTCAAGGCTTGGATAAAGAAATCAGGACTGATTATCACGATGAGCTGCACTCAAATTGTTATTTTTTTTTTCTGGTAAGTCATCTGCAGAGGGTTATGAAGATCAAATCAGTCTTAGAACAAGTTACTTTGAGCAAGTAACAGTTGCTACTACAGAAAAAAATGGAAACAGAGAAAATGATGAATCTTGTATCTGGCATAGTCAAAATTTGACTTATAGCGTCCAGAGCTTGAGGGTTATCACAACATTCTTCCAATGCTTAAATAATCCTCTTCTGCCAAGAGCTCTTCCTGAGGATGGACACATTCAATGCTAAAGCACTGAGTCTTATGCAAGATAAAGAGTGCGAACTCATCCGGGTCCTGCACAAGTTCAGTGAGCAGACCGAGTACATTCTCTGCTGCTTTTGTAATACAAGCTTTTTACCAAAAATGATTAGGATTCGGGGCGGGGGAGAAAAAATGCCATTGATTGAGAGCAAAGTATAATAGAGAGTGAAACCATACAGATGTTCACCTTGTTCTTGATAGCTGGAGATTTTACAAACCTGGAACACAACTGATAAAACTGGTAAACCTGAATCCGCTGTACTCTTCTTCTAGCAGGAGACTTATTCTTCAAAACGAAGGAAATGGGACAGTCATCACCAGATGATCTAGGTTGCATTTTACCCCATGCAAAAGCAGAACCCAAAGGCTACTCAGCAAAGGGAAGAAGCAAACTGCTTTTGACAAGCGACAATGTGTTGTACTCAGGCTGCTTCTTATCAGAACATGTAACAATTTAGGAATTTGCTTCTTGCATTTTCCAAGAGTGTATTTTTAGCCTCGCTGACTAAATTAGCTACCTTTCCTCCTTTCTTAGTGTTGTTATTGCAAGCCACTGACAGCAAGGATGCAAAATAATCCAGCACTTTTCCCTTGTTGAATGCAACTCAGGGTCTTTTTCATCAAACACGATCTGAGATGTGGAGGCTCTATCAGATAACTGACCTTACGAACTCATGAAAACAGTAACTTGTGGCTGTAGTGCTGTTTCGCCTAAGGCCAAAAAAATACTGTGTGTGAGTGTGTTTGAGCAGAAAGAGAGAGATGAGAACACTGAGAGTCTAAGTCAAAATTTGTTTGCATCTCTAAGAGCTAATAAGTTTTTTTAGTATCAGGTATTGAGACTGTGTCAAGTAAACTGAATCACAGACATCAATGGAAAGGGTGTGAACTTAACTGAAAACATATAGAAGGCAATGAGAAGAAAACTGTACATGTCAATAGAGACTCTAAATCCAGTTTCATTAAAACTCAGGGGATGCTAGAGTTTGTATTAGCAGAGTGCTATGTTCAAAGTCTCCCTGTAGTTTTCTTAAAAAAAGCTAATCAGGCCTAATTTGTTGTTGCCTTTTCTTGTTGCCTTGTCTTGCAATGTCAACTTGCTAGTGCAGAGTGCTTCAAGTTGCCTGACTTTTCTTCGTCACAGATGTAATTCCATCAGCATGACAAGATGTAGTAAAGCAACCACACCAGGGGCCTGAAAGGAGGGGAAGTGGGTGCTGATAACCCACCACTGGTTCTGGAGAGTGAGTTTAGGATGGCAGTCTCCACATCACAAATAAGAGCAAGGAAAACACAGCATCTTCAGTCCAACTCTAAATTAATTTGCAGAAAATACTGGATCCAAGTGAAAACTGAACATAGCAGTGGAAAGCGGGGTGAGCCCTTATCTCAACACAAGTCTCAGCTCTCAATCAATAAGCAGTTTCCAAACTGTGAAATCATTAGTGGTCAGACCCACAAAGAGACATAGGCACCTGAGTTTCCACTGAGCTGATGAAATTTAGTATCTAAGCACATTTGTGAAGGCTAGCGCAGGTGTCTGCTGATAACTCTTAAGTGTTGAGTGCACCCAGGATCTCATAGGACCCAGAAATTCCTGAAGAGCTGACCATGAAGCTGAGAGCAGCCATTAATGCAGTCATAAATAGTTAACTGAACTAGCGCTACCTTGTGTTTAAAGAATTAGGGAAAAGTAGGACAATTCAGAAGTGAGTTTCGTATAAAGATCTAGTCCTTGCAATGCTTTAGACAGATTCTTCTTATAAGAAACTACTGAGCCTTACCAAGGTCTTTCTAGTTAGAAAATAGGGTCAAAATGCAGAAGGTCATGTAGTTTATGTCCCTGCCCCAAGACAGCATAAGCTCTGTCTGAAATAACATCAGACCACTTCTGAGATGGAAAGACCTGAAAAGCAAAGACTAAAACTGTCGAACCTGAGGGCTTGAAATCGGGCAATGCATTCAATACATTGACCCCACATCTGCACTTCAACTTACGACTTTTAGCACTGTCTGTTTGGAGATGAAGTGTTTGGACAAAATAGCCCCTGGCACGGACTCGATCCTCGATTCCTCATGGTGAGGAGCTAGAGCTCTAAGTGTTGATTTTTCACCCTTCAGGGCAGGGGTCACCAGCTGAAATGGCAATGGGAAAAGTTTATGCACCAAGCAGGAATGCTCCATCAAGACACTTACGTGACAGCACTACACTGAAACCATGTCCAGAAAGAGCAAAATGGATGTGATTAAGCCAAAAGCACTGAACTTATAGCAAGAGAAAGTAGAAGTTAAAGCACCCAAGTCCCAGGACCATGAACAGTAGCTTGCTCCCAGCAGATCAGGAGATGTTCAGGACCACTGACTATCCAATCTGTGTATTTTCTCTGCCTGTTAGTTTGTCCTCATTTACACTAATTTGAGTACAATCAGTCAGCTTTGTAGCACCAGCACAACAGCAAAGGTGCAATTGTGATGAAACTCATCCACATGACCACACCAATGACCACAGCAGGTCAGGTCCACTTCCCAGGTGTGGTTCACTGTGGTCCGTATAGGGGAAGGGCACAGACTTCATGGATCAGTTTGGGATCATTTCTTCTGCCCCTCCACAGAGAGGATAATTGTATTTCTGGTTCTACAACGTGGTGGCAGGATCCATTCATGAGTGGATCAATGTGACAAGTTGGACTGAGATGGAGGAGACTTGTGTTTTGTTTCTCACTCTGCCAGGAAATCAACTCAACCTCTGTTCCTCTATTTCTCTTTCCAGTTTTTGCCAACTTAAAATATTAATCTCCTGGAGCAGGAGCTGTTTTTCAGGACAGTGCCTCTAGTGCAATCTACTGCTCACCAGCTTCCAATGTGTCCACTTTTCTCCCTACAAGGGACCGCATCTCTCCCTTGGTATGTCCCCATTTCTGTGCTGATGCCATTCTTCAGCTGTGCCAGTACAGCAAAGGAGGAATGACAGAGCTGGGCTGTGACTAAATGGCTCTTCCTCTTTCCCTTTTGTTGGTGAACGGGTTTGGGTGCCCTGTCATTGTGAAACCCTAAAAACAGCTGTAGGCGGTTGGGGAGGAAGAGAGAGGCAGGAGGAAGAGAGATAGTTGGGTGCAACCATGTCCTCATTGTGTCTGCAGTGTCTGGTCCCAGGGACAGGCTGTCTGATCTGGGACATCTGCTAATTATTCCCATGAAGTGATGGGCTATGACAGATAACAAGCCCATGAGCACCTTGATGCTCAGCATGCAAAACCTGTCTCCATGAGCTGGGTTTTCTCAGGCCACTGTGCAAAGCCAGACTGATCTCAGAGCGTTCTGACATCACCCCAGCCAGCCTGACCCCAAATGATCACTAAACAAGGACCAAGTCCCCTATTTTGCATTGCCTGTAACAACCCAAAACAGTGTCTGACTTCTCAATTAGTTGGAGAGAGGACTGTAAACTTGAAATCCAAACTGATGGACTGTGAAATCCATATCACGTTGTCACCCAGAGCACACTCTCCCTGCTCTGCACTGAGCTATAAATAGATTTTCATTATTAGCAAGCAGACAAAGGCAGCCTCGAAGATGTTCCACACTGACACTACTCTTGGCTTACTGATTTCTCGTTTTCACCTTGATATAGGAGTGAAGATGAGGACAAGCAGGGAGGGGCTGTTCAACAGCAACAGACCTGAAATAATTTTCTCCCCTAATCAGGATTATTTCTGGATTTTGTTTTAGGTTTTGGATGGTTTGGGCTGGTTTTTTTTTACATTCTCTTCCCTGGAGCCAAGAGGCTCAGAACACATTACCCAATGCAACAGAATGCATTATACCCACCTCCTCTGCTAGGTCATCTGTTTAAGCCCCTGAAGTCTGACTACTAACTCCCAAACAACACAGTCATTAAACCCCTAATGTTTTCTGCCCACCTGCTTCATTTATTATAAAGAAAAAAAAAATAAAAAAGGAAATTGATTTTTGTTTTAAACATTTAAATATCTTATGGGAGCTATCAACTTGGAAAAAATGGAAGGGACCTGAATCTTCTGGGAGGAGGCGAACCCTGACATTTCAGTCTCCTCTACAAACTCTGTCTTTGCAAAGAATGAGCTTCTACCTTCCTTTCTGTAAAAAAAATAAAGAATCCACAAGAGAAGTGACTTATCGCAGCAACGGATGAGGCACAGAAGCTGTGACCCTGAGGCATAAACCTGAAGATTTGTGTCCTTTAGCCACAAGACACAGACACCCTTTGTACATCTTTTTTTTTTTTTTTTTTTTCAATGGTCATTTCACCCTTTAAAAAAGATAAACTCACATTAGGAGCTGAGATGAGCAAAATGGTTAACTTTTCCTGTTCATTCATACTTCAAGTCTAAATGCCAGCTCTGCTCTTTCCATGCACCGGTCCCCTACGACATCCAAGAGCTATGTTTCTGCCTGGTTCCTTGACATTTAGATCAAGGTCAATTAAATAAGACATTGGCTGGCCATTATTTGTACAGTAGGAGTTTATTCCTCAACTAACAGAAGTGAAATGGCTTGGCAGAAAACCCAGGAGGGTTTAGTTTTGGATCAAATAGCAGGCTGAAGTTTTAAGATAGCTGGTGATGTTCATTTGCTCTGCAAACTGCTCTTCTGTATCTCAGCTTTCTTTGAAAATGAAGCAAATCCTCAAATGCCCATAACTCATGCATGCTGTGACGAAAATCTTACCCACAGAGCTGTGTCTGAAGGTGTTGTTCCATTAATGTTTCTTTCCCACAGCAGATAAGTTCACATTTTTCCAGCCCTTTTTTGAGCCCCACTGGACGTTTCTTGCCCATGACAGTTTTCAACTCCACTGCTGCTGCTGAGCTGCTAAAATGGTTTGTGAGGCTTTACTGGCAACCGGATCTTTGGGCAAGGGAAGGAGTAAAGTATTTTGAACACAAATCACTGTAACCTACATCTTAAATGTAAAATGATCCAGATTTTTAAAGTTTTTTGTTTCACTGATACAGTCATGCCTCATAAATGGTGACATAGATAAAGCAAAAGGACAATACATTACAGCTCAGAAGTGGGGCAATGTATTTTGGGGGCTAAAGGGGTTGGAAATAAAATGTTAGGTATTGCTGCAGCCACCGCCCTGCACAGGCTTGAAACAGCATCTTTGAGAGAAGTAACCTGTCCAGGTGTCTTCATTAAGAGTTACCTGAGTGGTTAGTGAACAAGTTATCAGGTTAACTCTTTGATTCTTCCTGCCAGAATTGAAACAGGAGGTCCTATTCCCATGGGTGACATCTCCTGTAGGGTCCCTCAGTGAGTTGTGAAGGGACATGTGGTTAAGAAAATATACACTCATTCAAATGTTGCCCCACAAAATGTAAGTTCAAAGACCATAACAAAAGACAGCACTATTCCGTCTAAACCTACATTTCATTTTAGCTTATTTGTGGTTAGAACAGGGGCTGTGTGTGGTTTTTTTCTCTGCTACTATCTCTGCTTACCCACAGGTAATGAAAACAGATTTCCTGATTTCTGAAGATGTACAGAGCCACGATCAGCCTTAACACTTTTCGTTTACCTAACCCTTTTTAGAAAACCTCAAGACTAATTAAAGTTCATATGATGCAAGGACACTGTGGAGCTCCATATGCACATTCACCAACTAATGAAATTAATATCAGGACGATAAGGAATATTACCAGAATAACAAATGCTCCTGAGTCTTAATAACAGCTGAAAAAAAGAGGCAGATACTAGGTGTTTTAAATCTATTAAGCACTTCTGCTTTGTGTATTGACACAGGTAATGAGTTCTACGGAAGGAACACTACACTTGAAAGCCTTTAACACTAAAAGCTTAATTTAGTGTACAATGAATAATACAGGGAGCCCATTCATGGGTCGATCAGAATGGGATGAGAGAGCACCAAAGGAGCAGACAGATCATGTTAATAGGAAGCTTGAGGCTTATTTAAAAATCTATACTGTAGTTAAAATTAGAACGCAAATTGGAACTTGGCATTCTGTTGCCCAGGAAATTGGTAATGGGATACTAAAACCTCGAATTTCTCTCTGTCTGGTCCTAGTTAGAAGAGGACAAAGGTGATGACAGTCACAATGTCATATACCACAGGGAGCCATTAAAGAAAGTGATAACAAAAAAATAAACACTTTCCAGCTATTTATACAGTGTGATTTGTGCTGTATTCCTTCATTATTCTAAGTGTAGAAAAATATGGGTCAAAATGTAGAAGCAAACATTGCTATTATATTCTTCATTACTATTCTGATGGTAAATGATAATTTTGACTTTTCATCTTTAGATGTGAATTCACAAACACAGTTCAGCCTTCTGTGGCCAGTGGTATCATCTGGATCAGATACCATGAAATCTTCTGGATTAAACAACTTTTGGCTGAGCACAATGCTGTTCATTGGCCCTACCGAGCAGAGAAAAAGGTCTCAGAGGTTTTTGTCTCTTTCTCAGAGGAAAACGATTCTTATTTCAAAGTTCAGTTGAGATAAGTAACAGTTATCAGGAAAGATCCTGAAAGCAAAAGTGAAGGAGAGAGAGAACACCACTATCTTTTTGAGGGATGATGCCTCTGATTCAGAGCAGAGCCACCTGCCAGGGAGAAATACCTGACTTCACTGTTATGGTTTTCACCATCTTCTAATCAGGCTCTGTGGCCCCAGTGCAGTGCCACCCATTTCACTATAGACAAGTATGTTGCTAGCTGAACCACAAACTGGGAAAAAGAAATCAGGAAAAAAACCCTGGAAAATCCAATGTTTAGAACAAAGGTACAGGGAACAACTGTTCATGTCCTGTTGTAAAGGAACCACAGCTGTTGGATGACTTGTTTTTCTAGTAGAGACCTCTAATGACCTGACAGCCAGGAGAATGAGCCCATGGAAGAAATCAGAAGAAGCAGACCACCAGATGGGTTTAAATCCTCAAGGAAAAGGTTTCTGGAGGTTCTAGAAAACACCCCTGAAGCTCATTTTAGAAATAAACCACCATAAAAAAAATACCAGTGATTCTTAGGATAATTGTTTCCCAGAGTCACAGGAACAATAGAGAGTGGTTAAATAACTTTTTGTTATTTTAAAACATATAAAAAGTATTAAAAAAAATAAATTGTGTGTTCCGAGAAATGCCTTATGCAAACATAATGATTAAGATAAAAAATTATAGGCTTAACTGGAGGAATAGTCACCATTTTTTTTACCACTGTTTGATTCCAATTTTTTTTCCATTAAAGCCTGACATCCCTGGCTGACAGTTTAATTATTAGGGTAATGTGATGTACAAAGGGACTTGCTCTGTAGTGCCTCCCACTTACTAAACACTTGCTTGCAACTACAGCTGCAAAAAATGCCACAGTTCCTCAAAGCTAAGATAATAATTTCCTTGTTGTCAGTACCCTTAACATTTACTATATGAACTCTTAAAGGAAAACTACCTTTTCGCCACTGAGGGTAGCTTATGGAAGTCAGACCTCTATGAGGCTCCAGATCACTGGAAGATCTTGAGCAGTCACCCACAGAAGCAAACTCTTCTACTTCAGTGGGTTTATTTGAGGGCATCCAGAAAAGCACTACAAGAATTTTGAATGCAGATGTACAGTGACTACAAAAAGGCTCTGTTCCAAATCAATTTTTAGACAGTTTGATTAAAAATAAAATAAAATAAAATAAATCAATAGATGTGAGAGTCCAGAATAACCACATAATCAATAAAGACAACATCTGACTAGAGGCAGAAAAGATTGAGTAATAGGACAGAAAAGTTTGCAGCAGATATGATATTACATGCTGTCATAAAACTTGCAAAACATTGCAGAATGGTCATCTGAGGCTGGGAGATAAATTGGCAAATAAAATTCTGTGCCCATAAATTCAAAGAACTGCATGGTGGGGCAAGAAAAAAAAACCTAAAACTTAGCTGTACCAATATAACAGTAGACTTTAACTTTTTAAATATATCTCCAAAAAGGGATGCTGATACGATGCACACAGCTGCATGGACGTGGCAACACAAAGTCAGCAGGAGGCCAGTAGCCAAATAGTGTTACGAATTATTAGCAAAAGAAGAGAGACCAAGCCAGAGCATCTCCTTCCAGTCTGGTGTTTCCAGTGCAGCATGTGTATTTCTGGCTATCCCATTTAAGAAATGTGCAGAAGAACTTGAAAGACGACAGTGAAGGACGAGAGAGGGGCTGAGAGGTAAAGAACAGCTCTGAGGAAGGACTCAGTCTTTAGACTTGAAAAGGAAGAGATGCAGAGAAGCTGTAACAAAATTTTGCACAGCGTGGAGTCAGTACACAAGAACTAGTGAGTACCAGATGAAATGATCAACCAGTAGATTTACACAAAGAAGTGCTTGTTCACGCAGTGCATAATTAAAACATGGAATTAATTGCAATAAGATGCTCTGGAAGTTATAAATAGGTTCAAAAAGCAATTAGACGCTGCATGGAAGAAAAGACTATCATGGTCTGTTAAACTCAAAGCAGAGATACAACCTGCAGCACGGAAAAATACCCCAAGCGGGAGTCTGCCTGGAGGTGGGACAGTGTGCTGTAGAATTGAGGGAGTATCACTGTACACCTGATCTATTAATATGTTGATAATATTTTCTTAGGCATCTTCTATGACCATGGGCAGACAGAGGTTATTGAGCTGAAAGAACCATCATCTGATGTGGTATGACTCTTTTGTGTCTTAACTTGACCCCTGGAGCCTCAAATATGTCTCCATATGAGGTATGTGACAACCTTGAAGCACTCCCCCCATCCCATTTAAAACAGAAGATGTTATTATGACTTAAACATCTATTTTTTGTTACTTTGGGTGGAAAAGATAGATGGTTGTGGAGGCAGACACCTTGTCTTTTCCAAGGTTTTGTGAAACGAAACACAGATTTTTTTAGATAGAAGCAATTAACAGTGTTGCTATGAAGGCTTCATGGCCTAATTCGGATGAAAGAGATGAACCATCTGTCAGAAAACCAATAACCAGAAGAAACCATGAACCAACAACTTCCCCTGACAGGCAAAACAACTGATTTCTGGTCAGTACTGTGAACTTTCCCACAGTTTGAAGACCCCAGACCCATTTCCAGAAGAGTCTTTATAATTAGCTTGAAGAGCAAACAGAGGGAGGAGATGAACCACCCGCATGTAAATTAACTGGGTATGGCATGAAGTGTGATGTGTACTGAAATCTTCAACGTGTCCACCCACTCCAGAAGATGTCACGGGACCGATCACCCTGCAGAGTGATTATATCTTGCGCTTCTCTCTTTCTCTCTCATAACTTAGTCTAACATATCTACTTCATTTTTCTGCTCTTTCCTTTCCTTCTTCTTCAACTTATAAAGGTAATATCATTGTAAGTTTTGTTGCCAAAGCCTTGTTAATTTTTGCCTAATAGTTTCTAATTGTTGACAATCCACTGTTTTTAGAAGAGTTTTTGCTGTCAGTGTACTGGTAAGTTTTGTGATATAATAATATACTTTTGCCAAATCACTAATCACTGTAATTTATGTTCCACCAAGTGATTTTAGTAAATTCATAATTGAATTGGACCCCCGGAGTGATTGTCTGTCATTTACGTTGTGTTACCATGTAGAAATACCCAGGCTTAACTCACACCTGATTTCACCTGCTGGGACAGGACAAGGTGTTACCTTAAGAAACACTTCTTGAAGCAAGCCCAAGCTTGTTCCTGCAGACTGGCAGTGTGGACACCCAACTTGATGTTGGTGTTTCTTCCCTGATCTTTCCAAACTTTATAACCATGGCAATCATTACATTTAAATGAAAAAAATCGTGAAGAAATCTTGAAGTAACCAAATCCTTCACATACCCTCCCACTGTGAGGGACTATTCCACCTTAACAGTGGGATGAGCTGGAAAATCGGAATATGTCTACAAAGGAGACAGCTTGTTCTGGCAGGACAGAATGGAAAGAAGGTGATGTATTTTACATCAAGAGCATTTTCCATGAAGTTCAGAAGTGACGCAGGTTTGCTGCTTTCTCCATAAGAGTGTGAGAAGGAGTAATGGGAGTAAATGGGTCTTTTGTGGACAGTGGACTCCAGAAGGATTGGTACAAGTGTCGGTAAGGAACAAGTGCCCAAATATTTGTTGGGAAAGTATGGTGGGTTCAAACTCTCTATTCAGGCTTTGAAACGAATAGATGATTTATCAAACGGTGAAGGAAACTATAAGGAGAGAAAGCATTTTGTATTAGATTCTGTCTCATAGAGAGGAGCTGGTGAAGAATCTAAAAGGGGAAGGTGACAGGTGAAAGGACTGTGAATCACTATTCTAAGAAAAAGGAAGGAATCAAAGAAAAAAATAAAGTGAGAATAATGAACTTGCCCCCCTATAAAATAAAAAATAAATTTTAAAAAAATAAATAAAAAAACAGATTTCAGCAAACCCAGGTCTCTTGGGAAGGTAATTTGAGGGATAAAAGAGGGCAGAAGAGCTGGCTGTTAGAGTAAGTGAGTGCAATAAAGGCACAATAGCAACATGTCTTTATACAGGGGAAGGACAGAGAGCACAGTGAGAAGCCATTATGACTGCATCAGGAGCTTTTTAAGGGCCTGAAAATAAACTAATAATAAAAATTACACAAAAGGCAAAAAAAAAAAGTGCATCATTAAGGATGAAGGATAACAACTTTGGGGAGGGTTTGGGATAAAATAAGTTGCAAGTTGAAAGGACCATAAAGAGTGATAGGAAAAGGTTTTCTAAATGCATTAAAAGTAGGAAAAAACATAGGAAAGTGCCGGTCCATTACTTAACAAGGAAGGAGAACAAATAGCACATGATCCAGAGAATACTGAAGTATTCAATAGCCTCTTTGCTGCAGACTGCGCTAAAAATTTAATTATGAGCAGTTACTTAAGGCAATTAATTTTAACAAGAGGCCAAGAGGACCAGCTCAAACAGAAAATGAAAAGAATACGTAGAGCTATTCAACTTTGTGAAGTATGAAAGTATTCACCAAAGGATTTTGAAGGGTTCACCAAAATATTCTGTGAACCACTTGCAATTACCTCTGAGGACTATTGTAAGACATGAGAGATACTAGGGGACTGAAGGAGATAAAGGAGAGTATTTTAAGAAAGAGGGACTCAAAACCACAAGGCCAGTCAACCTCACCTTTATCCCTGGGTTGCCTCTGGAAGCAATTTTTGAACAATCTATGGGCACAGTGGTAAAACCAGGTGAAAGGAAACAGCCAACCGTGATTTGCAAAGAATAAATCATGTCAGATTGACCAAATTTCCTCCTTGACAAAGTAGAACAAGTGTTAGGTGAGGAGGCAGTGATGGATGTGATTGAAGTTGACTTCACTGAGGCTTTATTACAGTCTTGTATAACATCCTATAAGCAGCCGAGAGGAAGACAGTATGGAAGATATTTCTAAAATGTGTGTTCATCATTGCAAACATATTTATTCACACATAGGATGCTATTTTATCCGCCCCAAGAAGACTGAACATTCAAATTGTGTTTAGCCAGACTATCTCAGCTACTTTGGGACAGCAGCGACGCATTAGCTGCTTCATAAGAACTGGTTTATGCAGCCCTTTTCCCATTGAGAAATGTGAGTCAGTTGGAGGTGCCTTGCTTCTCTGTTAAAGAAGCATAATTTATCATGTTGTGCCTTGGATGAGAACATATAACTTGTTTCTTCCCAATGACAGTTCAGGAGAAAAAAGCCAATCTCCGTTGTCTGCCCCTCTGTATGGAGGAAGACTCCACTACCATGGTGAGGTCATTGATTGGTGTCCATGCATTAAAACCTTTCTCTTTCATGTATGCTGTCCACAGGAGTGACATTTAGATTACAGACATGTCTTGGATTCAGGTAAATCCAGCATTTCAACAGTTAACTGGAGCTTGCTATCCAACTCAGAGGGCGTTACAAGTGGTCTTGTGAGGGTCTTTCCTTACTACCTTACATGACAGTATAGAAAAAGCCCACCATATTTGTTGATGAAGTCAACCTGAGAGGTGTTGCAGGGACCCCAGAGGACAGGTTCATAAACCAAAATGGTCTTGACATATTGAAGGGTTGCTCTGATAAAAACAAAATCAAGAAATAAGTGTTCTGCTTATGAAGGAGAATTCTGATGGAAAATGCAAAATAATTGGCTAAGTAATAATACTGCAGAAAAGAAGTCAGGGTGAGAGCTGACCACTAAATAGAACTTAATATGCTGCTGTTTCATAAAAGGCACCTCTCATTCCTACCTGAGTTAACATATGGAAGACACAGGAGGTAATTGGAATTCTTCTCCTTTATCTTGGTGGTGAAACCTCAGCTGGAGTATTCTGTCTAGTGTTGGGCATCCCACTAAGATGTGAAAAGATTGGAGAGAGTCCAGAGGAAAACAGTGAGCATATCAGAATTAAAAATGGCCTGTGAGGAAACAGGCTTTGTTTTGTTCAGGAAATGATGATATTAGGAGGGATGTATCAATGGACCTCCAGCCCACAAAAGGTCAGTTATAAAAGAGGCCTATGGGGAAAGAGAAATTTGCAGGACATATGGTTCACATTAGACTGTCAGAGGATGCTAATGATTAGAGTATGCTAATGAAGAAGGGCAGCAGAAAGCCCTCGGACAATTTTTGGGGCTCCTCTCACAGAACTTTTGAAGAACAGGTTAGACAGATATTCACAACCAAGGAGTAAAGATATCCTTAATCATGCCCTGTGCAGCAATAAATATCCTCCCAGTCCCTCACACTTTGGTGAAGGAAAGTCATTTCCCTTCCTTCTTCCTCATGTCTGAAAACTATTTCTACACTAGGGAGGGGGCCCTGTAAAGAAAAGCAGAGAAGTCTCAGATGGTTGGACACAACATGGAGTTGGGAAGGAGGTGTGATGGTTTCTAGGGACAGATGAAGGCTGGATTCAGAGGAGACAGAATCACCTCTCTGCAGCTCTGAATCAACCATTGTATTGCCAAGAATTTAACATCCCTCCCATATCATCTTCTGCTGGCTTGCTCTGGACAGCTGTGTGCTGAACACAGGGATGACAGACCCCTCTTCACCCAGCATGCTGCATGCTTTGGACACTTTTCTAATCTTTTGGATATCATATTGCGTATCACCCTGAGAAACTTGCTAGAGGGAAAGCAGGGAGTCAATGGCAAGGCCAAGAATAGGTAATTTCTGCTTCATGCTCATCCTTTATTCCTAGAATTGATGTCTTGGCACTTTTTTCCTACCTTGTAGCTTAAAGGATTAGTAAAATGGGGAGAAAGTAAGGAAGTTTTCACTCACAAAATTGTCAGGAAAATAAAAGAAACAGAAATAAACATTCAGGGGATATTATCTAGAAATGTCACTTTTATTCAAAAGTAAAGAATTGTTTATTTCTACATGTCTAGTAAACACATTTTTTATGAAGTTTGTCTGTCTTTGTCACCATCACCAGTGCTGCTCCTGTCAGATTCTCTCATCTCATAATTCCCCCCTAAAAAAATTATCCACTTAAAGAGCAAGTAAAACCCATTCTCTAGGAGTTTTCATCTTGTCAGCAGAATGGCATGATTTAAATCATGTGCATGAATGGTTCTTGCTATACTTTAAAGCTGTCCCAGTTGCTTTCTCTCAAGAATAAACCAGAGAGTACGATAGTATCTGCTTTCTGAGAAATTAGTGGCAGTTTCTGACTTGAGATGCCTGTACTTGTGTCTTACCCAAGCAATGAGCATTCCAAAGGCATATGTTAGGGCAAAATTTAGCTTTAAATGCATTTCTTCCTTGAAAAGTACATTTTTTCACTCTGGAGTAGACTTAGAAATCTAAGCATAAGCAAAGAAAAGATGCCTTGAAAAGACTGTTCCAAACAAAAGTGCTTTACCAGAGTAGAATTCCCTCAAATTTCCCAGACCATAGGACATGTTGGTTTAGGAAAAGAAAAAAGCTATTGTACCATCTAATGTAGCTCCTCTCCTGGGTAGGACAGTTCTTATTCTGTGTTTCATTGATGATGTCACAAAGAGAGGGGGAGACTGACTAGAAGAATGACCCAAGACTCTTGTCTAGCATAGGTGCTCTTCATTGCTGCTACTGAATCAACACTTGCTTTGCAGCTTCATACTATGTGTTGTTGGTGCCACCACCATAGTTGCTCAGCTGGACCCACAAGACTGTCAGGAATCATAGAATTGTTTAGGTTGGAAAACACCTTAAGAGCATGAAGCCCAACTGATACTCTAACATTGCCAAGTTCACCACTAAACCATGTCTCTAAGTGCCACATTTACATGTCTTTTAAACACCTCCAGGGATGGTGTCTCCACCACTTCTCTGGGCAGCCTGTTCCAACATCTGACAACCCTTTCCGGGAAGAAATTTTTCCCAATATCCAGTCTAAACTCCCCTGGCACAACTTGAGACCGTTTCCTCTTGTCCTATCACTTGTTACTTGAGAGAAGAGACCAACACCTTCCATGCTACAACCTCCTTTCACATAGTCATAGAGAGTGAAAAAGTCTCCCCTCAGCCTCCTTTCCTCCAGGCTAAACCCCCCCACCTCCCTCAGCTGCTCCTCATAAGACTTGTGGCCCAAACCCCTCACTAGCTTTTTTGACCTGCTCTGAACTCACTCCAGCACCTCAAGGTCTTTCTTGTCTTGAGAGGCTCAGAACTGACCTAAAGATTCAAGGTTTGACCTCATCACTGCCCAGTACAGGAAGATGGTCACTGCCCTGGTCCTGCTGGCCACACTGTTCCTGACACAAGCCAGGATACTGGTGGCTTTTTTGTCCACCTGGGCACATACACTGGCTCATGTCCAGCCACTGTCATGAACACCCCCAGGTCCTTCTCCCCCAGGCACTTTCCAGCCACTCTTCCCCAAGCCTGTAACGCTGCCTGGGGTTGTTGTGACCCAAGTGAGGACCCGGCAGTTGGCCTTGTTGATCCTCATATGATTGGTCCAATGATCCAGCTGGTCCAGATCCCTCTGTATGGCCTTCCTGCCCTCCAGCAGATCAACACTCCCACCCACCTTGGTGTCATCTGCAAACTTACTAAGGGTGCACTCAATCCCCTCATCCAGATCATTGATAAAGAGATTAAACAAGACTGGCCCCAATATGGAACCCTGAGGAACACCACTCGCGACTGGCTGGCAACTGGATTTGACTCTATTCACCACAACTCTTTGGGCCCAGCCATCCAGCCAGTTTTTTACACAGAGAAGAGTACACCTGTCCAAGCCATGAGCAGACAGTTTCTCCAGGAGAATCCTGTGGGAAATGGTGTCAAAGGCTTTACTAAGGTCTGGGGTACACAACATCCACTAAGTGGGTCACCTTGTCATAGAAGAAGATCAGGTTAGTCAAGAAGGACCTGCCTTTCATAAACACATGTTGACTGGGCCTGATCACCTGGTTGTCCTGCATGTGCCGTGTGATGGCACTGGGATGATCTGTTATCTGCTCCTGTTTTCCTAGGACTTCTGCAGCTGAGGCTAAAGTACTCCAGTGGCAGGGGAGCTCAGTGGGGCAGTAGATGTGAAATATCTGGCAACATCCAGAAGTGTCTTGATCATTCAGAAATGGTGAGACACTTCAATCTCAATATCAAAGCTCATATGATCCAGAATAAGGCAAGGTATATGCCTACCATAGCTTCTCCCTGACCTAGCCTGATTGTCCCTCCTATGGGAATGCCCCAGGGTGCTCAGAAGAGACCTGGTCTGGATGTAGGATGGAGGCTAATGCATTGTCCACTGCTCTATGACCATTCAGGCTTAGCCCTGGGACCACTGTAATGGTCAACTCTTCTGTAGTACTGAAGAGAGTCATCTAATAACAAAAACAGACAAAATAACTGAGATACGCATAGCAGACATATGACTTGCACCTGAAAGAAAACAAAGCGTAGATCGGAGTAATGAACTCTTCAGAAAACAATGCACAGTTCAAAACAGAGGGTGGCAAGATTCATAGTCAATGTGGTAGAAATAGTTGTATTTCCCAGTCAACAAATCCCTTCAATAAACTCTGGCAACCACACAGTTTACTCAGAGAGAGTAAGCAGATTCCAAAGAAACACTTGCTCAGGTAGAGTCAGACCCCTGAGCTCACAGCAGGCAGAAAACACAAACAGATCAGAGGAGAGGAGCTGTTTCACTCCTTAGACATCACACCGGTGCAACAACACTGCAGAAGCTGGGTAAGTGCACGTAGATGGGAAGATGAGCACACTGGGTTCATGAGTAAACAAATTCAGGGACTCTGAAGAAGGAATCCAGTCATAAATAATCAGTTCAGGGCTTCATTTTCCTTCAAAGCATGTTTTATATTAATATGTTGGGTTTAGCAGGGTTTCAGTAAGATTAATATATTGCCGTGACTGTGATTTGCAGTTCTATCCTCATTCTGGAAGGTATAATAACACACAAAGAAGAGACCAAACAAGGCTAAAGCATCAACCTGCCTGTAGTGGTTGTGCATCCCAGGGGAATCCAGACTCCTGAGCATCAGCAGAGCTGGTGCAACCAGCTGCAGATCTGAGCCAGCTTAGGCAGGTCCAGCCCCAGTGGTATGCAGCCAAAGTAGGGTTAATCCATGCCCTGGATAATCCCTTCACAGATAATTAAGAATTGATGACATCCTGGAACTGCCTGAGGAAGGTGCACAGCACCCTGTTCATTGCAAAGCTCACTCCTTTGAAAATTCAACCACAAACACCTAAACGACATCACCGAATGTGTTTCACCTACAGCCAGAACACGCAAAGAAAGGAGAGGGATGGGCACTCTCCAGAGCCAGAAAATTATATTTTTGGTGGGGTAATGAGTTAAAATGACATAGCATCATTAGAGTCCCTCCAATTTGTTTTTATTCAAATGTTCTGCACGGGAAATAAGAGGTGTGTTAGTCAATTCTGCATGCTGTTTGGATGAATGCACTGCATTATGTAAAAGATAAATCTGCATATATTTCTCACACAGCTGGACAACTTTCATAGCACATGATGAAGAAACTTCAATTAATATTTAATAAGGAATAAATCAGATCAATAGCTGTGTGAATTTTTGCTGGTGCATTTACTGTTCGATGGATTAAACTTACACAGAAACAATATTATAATACTTACGCAAGACCAGATGAATTATACAGAGATTTATATTCCCTGATCTGGTATTTTGAACTGCTTAAGTAACATTGAGCAGAAATATGCAGTTCCAAAGACAATGGCCTAAGAGTTCCAGAAATGACCACTATTTTCCGGCATACCAACTTCTGGACACTCAATTTGAAGTGTTTTAGAAAGGGCTTGAGTTTCCCCAATATTCTGAGTCTTCTCACATCTGAGAACAAATTAGGACTCCCCACTTTAGACATGGTCATGAACACAGGTACCCAAATTCATAAGCAATTTTAGAAGTCATCTGGACCTAAACCAAACAGGCTTTATAATGGGAAGAGGAGAGTAAAACAAAAATGATCACCAAAACAAAAAAAAAACCCTGGTGAAGAAAGCTGCACTCAAGTATTGTCTTTTTTCCAAGTGTGTGTCTGTGTGGAAGTTTCTTTTTGGAGATGGGAGGTTTTTTCTTTCTCTGATCTGATTCTCAGCACTTAGGAAAGCTGCCAGCAGCTGAGGAGCAGCCACGTTTCACATGCTTACCTTGAACTTTATTTGATAGAGCCTAAACCATTAGGTTATTTGATTAGATTAGGAGGAGTGTACTGCGGACTTGCATCACTACCTGGAATTAGTTGACCTCTGGGAAAAAGTACTTCTGAGGTCTCCATCAATCCTACCTTGTGTTTTTAGCTCCAGCTGGAGAGATGCTAAGGAAGATCCAGCACAACAGCCCAAGCCAAGCTCCGGCACAGGATCCAGTCCCTCAAGAGCTGACGGCCGAGGCACTGACCTGCTTGCGTGACTTCTTTCGCAGTCACTTGACTTTGTACAAGGTGACTGGCCCCAGCATGGGACAGGGGAGCTGAACCAGGAATAATGCAGCCAAGCAATGTGCTGAGAGACACGGAAGGAGGGTGGAGGAGGGCAAGGAGGCTGTTGATCTGTGAAGCAATTTTTCAAGCAGGTGAGAAGCCTTTTCTCTTTTTCTGATTTTTTTTTCCCTTACATTCTCAAAGAGTCCATTTATCAACATATGAAGGAGACGATTATGTTAATAAGACAAATATCCAGTCTATAAGAAGATGGGGTTGAAGCCACTGCAGGCTCTCGAAACACACAAGGATACCTTGGGTTTCCACAGCTTACAGCCTTCATGTCATGGTCAAGGACCTCAGAAAGAAGTGTTGATCCCTGCCTCTTCTGTGTAACCATACCAGCTTAGGGGTCTCAGCATGAGAGAAACTCGTTTGGATACAGATGGAGAGAGATAAAGCAATTGCTAGCTAAAGCTACTGTTCTTTTCCCACAGATGTGAAATCAATGTCTGAATGTGGGTGAGGGGGTGAACTTGGTTCTAAATAAAGTCTTTGTCAATAAAGGATTTTGGTTGTGGCTGAAGGGTTCTTGGGATAGACTTGTAGTTGAGTTTGATTTGGGTTCCTCTTTCAAGACGGGTGTTGCACCTTTTTTTTTTAATCTCCTATGACTTAATTCTTTGCACTTGTTTTGTTGTCACAAGCTTTTTCTTTATTTAGGACAACAAAATCCCAGATTTCACAGGGAAGCTTGACTCAGTAGAGCAGTTGCAGTGTGCTGAAAACAGACGGGGCAAAGGATTGTTTCAGTTCCTCATTTTCTGAGGGTTGCAGTGGCATGGGGATGCCACAGTCATTCCTCTCCAGATCAAGACTTCAACTGTGCCAACCCCAGGACCTCCACAGGATGCACAACCTGAAAGAGCTACAATGCCTGGTTTCATAGCACCCCCAGTCCCACTGCAGATCAGAGCTCATACAACCAGCCTTGATCTGAAACTGGCTCCAAACCAGCCCCATCACAGGTGTTGGCACAGTCAGACAGAGAAGAAGCCTAGAGCAATTACCCAAGAACCCTGTAATGCTCATTTTGTTGTTAAATATTCCCTGAAGATTGCCTGTAAAGGGTTAATTTATAACTGATCATTTAATAAGAATTCTGAAATTAGCTTTTAGAAAGACCACCAGCCCCATAGGTTGCCCACACCACAGTTCTTCACAATTAAAAATACCTCTTATCTAAATGCTTGTGTCTCTAAGATGCTTACAGGAACAATTAATTATTTACTAAACCTTTAGCTGTTTATAATGAAAAATTCATAGAAAGTGTGACTATAAACAGACTAAGCTAGGAGATGCTTCAGCAGGTAAAGAAAAAAGAGAGCTAAAAGCATTTCATTTCAAACAGCATAAGTGCCTTTTCACCCACCAGATCATGGTGCAGAAAGGAAAAGGTCCTTTATCCTAATACATAGGATGCTGTTTGCCATGGAAGAGAGAAGCACCCCATCTCTTTGACAGCACTTGCTTGCATCAGGTAACTTTGCAGGCAGCAGTCAGCTCTGGACAACATTTAAAAGTATTTGCAAAGCTTTCCACACAGCCAGCAATACCCCAATACTGTACTGGGCAAGAACCCAGGTAACCTCACTTTTGCAGGATGCAGAGCTGTTTCACTCCTCCCCTATAACACCATCTAACCATCTGATTTTTGTAACTCCACAGCATTCCTATGTAATAGGCTTAGAGAGACTGTTTTCTTGGGTATTATATATTCAAAGTCAAAAGAAAGTATCAAATGCACAACCATAACCCAGAAATAACAAGCCACTGCTATATATTTGCTTGACTGCCTTCATCATCAAATCTCATTTTTATCACTGGTGTTATGGGGCAGCCCTGAATGAATAACCCAATGGAAGGCTGATGCGAGCATTATAAGGCTGTTACTAGAAACAGTAAATAAAGGTGTAGGGTGTACATTTAAAAACAAAGGAAATCTCCTGGAAAATATATTTTTCTACCCTGATCATCAGACAAGAGGGATCCAATATGAACTTGGTCCATGGCTTTGGTAGGAAATGTGGAAATTTCTTTTTTTCATGTTCCTCAAAGCCTGCAAAATCAAAGCTGACCTCACAACACACATTCAGCATCTTCCAGTTTCATCCAGGCAAACAAGGGGAGAGAAAAGCACAGGAATCTGACAGACCTCAAGGTACTAAAGGTACCTACAGATGATGTCATCTATCTTGACCTGTTTAAAGTCTTTGACATGGTCCCACACAACATCTTTGTCTCTTGGAGAGATTTGGATTTGATGGGTGCCTTATTTTATGGATAAGGAACCAGTTGGATGACTGCATCCAAATAGTTGTAGTCAATGGCCCAGTGTCCGAATGGAAATCTGTAACAAATAGTGTCCCTCAGGAGTGTGTACTGGGACAGGTACTGTTTGGTGTATTTATTAATGGTATACTGGGATTGAGTAAACCCTCAGCAAATTTAAGGATGACACCAAGCTGTGTGGTGCAACCGATAGACTGGAGGGAAGGAACGTCATCCAGATGGACCTTGACAGGCTTGAGGAGTGGGCCTATGCAGACCTCATGAGGTTCAACAAGGCCAAGTGTAAGGTCCTACACCTGCCTAGGGGCAATCCCTAATACCAATACAGACTGTGGGCTGAATGGATTGACAACAACCCTGCAGATAAGGACAAGGAAATACTTGTGGATGAAAAATTGGACATGAGGAAGCAATGTGCACTTGCAGCCCAGAAAGCCAACCGTATCCTGGGCTGCATCAAAACAAGTGTGGCCAGCAGGTCAAGAGAGGTGATTCTGCCCCTCTGTTCCATTCTCATGAGACCCCGCTGGAGTACTGCATTCAGCTCTGGGGTCCCCAGCACATGAAATGCATGGACCTGTTTGAGCAGATGCAGAGAAGGGCCACAAAAATGATCTGAGGGCTGGAACACCTCTACTAGGAAGAAACGTGTAGAGAGTTGGGGTTGTTCAACCTGGTGAAGGCTCTGGAGAGACCTTATTGCAGCCTCTCAATATACAGAAGGGGCTTATAAGAAAGACGAAGCAAGACTTTTTCCATAGCTCGTAGTGACAATCCAAGGGGCAATTAATTTAAGTTGAAAGAACATATATTTAGATTAAATATAAGGAAGAAATTCTTCACCATGAGGGTGGTGAAACACTTGACCAGGTTGACCGGAGAAGCTGTGAATGCCCCATTCCTACAAATGTTCAAGGTTAGGCTGGACAGGGCTTTGAGCCATTTAATGTAGTGAAGGACATCCCTGCTCATGGCAAAGCCATTGAAACTAGATCAATTCCTTCTGAATATGAGGAGAA
Organism: Patagioenas fasciata; assembly: GCF_037038585.1. Classification (NCBI taxonomy): domain Eukaryota; kingdom Metazoa; phylum Chordata; class Aves; order Columbiformes; family Columbidae; genus Patagioenas; species Patagioenas fasciata. The sequence continues at coordinate 6,505,848 of NC_092521.1, read as the reverse complement.
ACTTCTTTCCTTTGAGGTAACAGAGCCCTGGAACAGACTGCCCAGAGAGGTTGTGGAGTCTCCTTCTCTGGAGACATTCAAACCCACCTGGACCCATTCCTGTGTGATCTGCTCTGGTGAACCTGCTTTAGCAGGTGGGTTGGACTGGATGATCTCCAGAGGTCCCTTCCAACCCCATCCATTCTGTGATTCTGCGATCTTCAAAGGCTCCTTCCAACCCAAAGCATTCTATGTTTCTATGCTTCTAAAAGTCTATGGCAAATATTTTCCATTCTTCCTCCTCTTGATATGATTGGTGTGACCAGGCACAGGTGAACTTCTCACTCCTGGCACCAAACCTATTCCCTGCACTCCTCCTCCTGATGATCTTCCTCCACCTTCCTCTCCGAACTGCACAGATAACATCACGGGAGCCTTTCAATATGGACAAAGATGTGTCCTTTCAATCAACGTTTATAGTGAGGAAGTCCCCAGCAGAGGCTGGAGGAGATGATGGGGTCATTGTAGCTGTACTGTCTAACACACTCTGTAAAGATCTTTCAGTGACTCATACTCCCAAAGAGCTGGCTTTCACAGCAATGATGATATTACATCTGGTTTTCCTCTAAATGCTCATCAATTGCTGCATGTTCATATAAGGTTTACATGACCATATTGCTTTGGCTAACCTTCAGGTGAAAATTACTTCATTTGTTCCACTCTTTGGTTTATCTTTTGCAAACATGTTACACAGTGCTCTAAGTAGTGTACCAAGGCACTGGGAGGTACATCCGGCACATGAAACACCCATTTTAAAAGCAGTATCACTCTGACTCACTCATGTCACGCTATTTTGTTTCTCTTTTCAAACTGCAATTTTCATTTGTGACAAAGAGTCAACAGACAAAAGTTGCTAATATCCCTGCAGGTAGGGGATTGGAAAGTCTCCATCCATTGCGTTTTTCCTTCTTTTTTCTTAGAAATTCTCCTTTAGGAATGAAAGACTTAAGTTCTCTGGCAAAAACCAGCCCTTCACAGAGATATTCTTCTTTTCTATAGATAAGTAAATCTGTAATCTAACCAATTCACACCCCAAGTGCAAATGAAAGACCTCAGCCCAAGAAAATTCTATACTCATGTGGCTACATTTTCCTAAGTGTTCAAAGCTCTACTTCAAATGAAGTAGACGGAGAACTTGAAACTAGGCTTTTCACCTTCTTTGGAGATGCCCTTCTCAGTGTATTGTATGGTTATTTGGGACAGAGCCATTTCATTTACTTCTGTTGACACAGTTCTGCTTTGTATAGCTGAATTAAGACCTAATGAGCAAGAGAAAGTGGGATTTTCTCCATAATACAGTAGTTTGGGCATTCACCTGGGATGTAGGACACTTTCTCTTAGTTCCCGCTCCAATGAATAATTAATTATTTATGCTAAAATGGAACAGCTTCAATATGTGTGAATGAGAGAGACACATCTTCATTACTGGAGAGGCTGAAGTAGCTGCTGGTGAGGGCTGTAAGAAAATGCAAGCGAGTCACATTCACAGCAGTTTGCCAGGAATATGCAATAATCTGCCAGCTGCAGTTTGGCTGGATCTTCTTTTTCTGTTTTAGTTTTGGACTTCAGTCCAGGAACTGTAACAACCAGAGGCAGGAGGACAACATCCCATCTCTAGACAAACTTCTAACGGTACAATACTTTTTTTTTTCTTCCTTTAATGAATATTCACTCCATGCTTTATTCTTTCTCCTTTTTCTGTGACTTTAGTGGCATTGTTTTTCTATGTCTCTTGGAAGATTATTGTACAAGACAGAATTAAGAATTTGTTTGTTTCTGCATATCTGATTGTCAGCTTCCTTCTATATTAATAGCCAATCCTCCTATTTTCTTTTCTTTTTACTCTTCTCCATTTTCAGAGCTTTTCAGCCACCTTTCTTGCTTCAGAGTCCATCCTCCCTGTTATCACCTTCGAGTGGCTTCTCTTCCATAGCCCTTCATAAGTGTCACATCAGATTTTATTCCTCTTGGTGACATCTGTAATCTTGGCTCACATTTCACACTGTCCTGTCTCTTGGACATGTCTTCTGTAACACCCTTAACCAGTCTGGTCATCCATGATGGTTAATTCAACGTAATATATCGTAACACTCCTTAGACCTTTCTTTGGACTGAAGTTGGAAAATGTTTCTCTTTCTTTCTTTCTTTTCTGCCTAAAAACCTGCCATGTTGATAAGAGATAGCACTGGACTCCCAGGCAGCCAGGTTGGGCTCCACATCTTTACCAGAAAAAGTTTCCTGTCCTTCTCCCCACACTTTTCTATGATTCTATGAAAATTACTGTAGACTTTGCTCTGCTTCTTTTCAGACTCCCTTCTCATTTGACTCTAAAACCCTCAGGACTTTCCACTCAGGTATTTCCTCCTCTCTTAAAAGCTTTCTGTACCATACTCTTTCCCTCTCTTGACATTTTCTCTCCGCCATTCATTAAGAGTGGCAATAAAACCAAATGGAAACTCACAGCTCAGTTGGTTTTTGACAGTCAAATGTTTGCAGAAGACCAGATGAGGCACTTTCTGCAATCTGGTTCCCCATTCAAATTCAGGATTGTCTCTCCTTCCATGGCACTGAGCCGCTCTGCAGATGCTGCCTTTTATTTCTGATCTCCTTTGTGACTTTGAAACTCAGATCCCATGTTCTGGCCGTTTTGTGCCCCTTATTCATGCAGCAATCTCATCTATAGGATCTAAAAATTAGATTTCTTTCACATACCTGAACAATACCTGTTTCCCCCTGCTCTCAATTTAAAAGAAAATCTAATGCTAAACACCTGTCTTGAAATTCTCAAGAGTTTTGTTTGGAGTTTTAGATTCTTTTTTTCTCTTTTTTTTTTTTCTTTTTTTCCTATTTTTTTTTCTTTACTTTCCTTCCGGGCGTGCTTCTGCTTCCTATTAATACTTTGCACGTCTCTGAAGATGAAAAATATTCAGCCATTGTTACAAGGTTCACTAAGGAAGATACTATTTAAAAATGAAAAGCAATAAAAATATTAAGAGATTTCAGAAAGAGAAATTCTGAGCATAACCAGCCATAAGCAGTACATTCATAATTGAAACATTAACCAGAAAAATACACCAAAAAACCAGAGGACATAAACCCACTTTTCTCTTCCCTTATATTTTGACTCTCTTTGACTACTTCCAGAAAATGCTTTTCTTACCCTTTCCTCTTTCTATACTATGAAGAAAAAAAACCACGTAGGCTGGACTGCAGCCCATGCTCTGCACCACAGTCTTCCACTGGTATCAGATAAAGGTTGATAGCAATCTATGTGTGAAGACCTAGTTATGCATTCCTTTTCTCCTCATGTGAAGACAACTTGGCTGGTGTTGACCCGCTCAAGATTTGAACAAATGCTCTGGAAAATAAGAGGTGATAGAGTTTATGAGCCATCCTCTCAACCACTTGTCTTTGAAACTGAAAAATTATTTAATTAGTTAGTTCCCTTTTTGAGCCTGTTATTTGCTTAAATTTTTGAGACTCTGGTTGAGGAAGGTGCATATAAGGACGAGCTAGAGCAATCCAGACACTACATACAAGTATAGGGGACTGCACTTACCTTCTTGTCTCAGCCCTTACCTCACGACATCTGTCAGAAACACACTATTCCTCAAGCATATCCTGCAACAGTGAATGGACGAATACAAATTTGCATTTAGAAAGTGATTACTTGCTCTTCTCATCCCCTGATCAAAGGATGGAGTCAATACCAAGTACCTTGGGCAGATCCTGTTGAGATGGATATCTTGCACCATACACATATGTTGACAGACAGTTGACATTCTGTTATTACCAACAGGCAATACAAACTCAGAAGTTTTTCATGATTGTGCTGCAGGTCAGAAAGCAGATCTGGAAACAAACCTTGGTTTTCTTCCTTCTAAATCAGCGCTTTCCTCTTTGCCTGTTCTGAGGGAAAGAATTAACCTTCACGGGGCTGGCAATCAAGTCTGGTATGCAATTTGTATGTCACATGTTGTACACAAATGTTAGCACCCACTATTGTATTTTTTTTTGTATGTATGTGTTCATGTCCACACTCTCCATCTCTATACACGTGCATATACACGTTACATTAAAAGACTCAGAGCGTTACAAAATCAAGCACTCTAAAATGAACAAGTATCACAAGTGAGGGTTCCTATGCAACCATGAATTTCATAACAAAAACACACAGATTAGTTGACGATGGAAGGTGGAAGGAATTTCTGGGGATCACCCAACCAACCTGCTCACAGCGGGGATAGGTAGAGCAGGTTCCTCAGGGTTGCGTGGGATTTGAATATCTCCAAGGATGGAGACTCAATGACCTCTTTGGCCAAACTGTTTCAGCACTTGACCACCCTCACAGTGAAAAGTTTCATTTTTCTCTCTTTTCTAGTTTCAGTGTTTTTCCTCCCATTCTCATCTATTTGCTTCTAGATACTTGAATTCTCGTGGTTTTACCAACTTATTCTATACCAGGCAGTTTACTTCTAAAAGTTGTTTTGCCAGCTTTCATAACCAGCATGAAGTTATTTCACCAGTATCACTAAATGACACCAACAACATTGCCTGTCATGTATCTGTGGAACAGATTAATACTGCTATCAAAACAATTTTTTTGCCTCTATGAACTGCGTGGAGAAAAAAAAAATATTAATTAAGTTACCTTGATTCAGTAAAACTTAATTAAAAACTTGGGTGCTCATTGCCCAGAGCAAGTTAGCATGAAATTCAATTTGTGCTCATCTATTTAAGACTGACAGAGTGTAAAAGAGTGCCTGAAACACCCAATTTTACTGAAGTCTACTGGTGCATGCCATTGTTTGTATTATGGTTGTTTTTTGGTTTTTTTTTGTCCCAACAGCATCTGAAGATCCAGTGCCCCCATGTAATAATATGTATGTTCAACACTTACCACAACATCAAAATAGGTAAGTGCTGGGGTTCTTGCTCTGTCTGTGCTGAATGCTTGAAACCTTTTGCATCTATTCTAGCAATGCCTCTGGGACACACAACTAACAGATGTCCAGGTGCAGATGTGTCCCTTATCTCAGTAAAGTCTTCCCTGGCTTTGTCTAATACAACCTAAGCTGCACAGTGGCATTCAAGATGCTATTGCTGAAACATTATTCCTGCTCTGTGACTCCAAATGTGTCACCTCTTTCCCTCCTTCCACAAGAAGGTAGGCCTGGGAAGAACCTCTTCAGCCTCTAGATCCACAGAGCTCCTCCAGTAGGACATACACATCATCTAATCTATTCTGGAAATGTATCAAGTTCCGTTTTGAAACAAGTTAGCTCTTCTTTTCATGCAATCCACATTTTATGCCCAGTTTATCCAGTTCCTTGCACATTTTACAATGTGTGTGTTAATTCGCAGTCTTTCTTGAATTATTAGAAAAGTTGACATGGCACCAATTTAATCACTCTTCTGAAATCCAGAAGTAGGAAATACATTCTGTTTCTTTTATCAAGAAATTCGCCAGATGAGTCTGGCATGCTCTAGGTGCTGATAAAGCCACTTGGCAACCATATTTTTCACTGACATCCTTGTCTAATCGTTCTCTCCTTTGAATTTTAGAGTGTGATTAATCATGTAAAGAGTTATTCTTCCATTAACGCCTTCATAATCCATTCATCAAAACACCCAAGTACAGCCCATGCAACATGTTGAAAATTGCCAGAAACAGAAGAAAACAAAGATTTCAAGATAAAGAGACCAATGTTTAGTGATGCTGAGAACATAAACGAATGAATGAAAAGATAAATAGATGAATGAGTGAATGACTACTGTAAGATGTTTAGGTAAAGTGCTGAGAGAAATGAAATAACTAAACTCATTAACTCTCCTCTTAACCAGCTCCTGCTCTACAGCATGACCAATTACGGTTGTTTCCCAGTTCTTAATAGATGATTAATTACATTTTAGTCTGCCTACGAAACTATTATACCATTATAGACTCCCCTGGTATAACACAGTCATGCTCTTTAGCTGGCAAATGCAGCCTGAGGCAACAATTTCTAGCTGTGTTAGGTCTGGTAGGCCTAAAATGTTATTGAAAAATAAGGTCATATAGTAAATAAAACACTGAATTGTAGAAGACAGTGTAACACTTTTCATTCTTATACTTCTATTCCAGCAATTCCATTACATGACGAATTATTTCAATAGGTGTGTCAAATAAAGACTTACACATCACCCTTTTAACTTTCATTATTTGAAATTACTCTTTTTATGTAACTTTCCAGACCTGGTGGGGCAAAGAGCCCTATCAAGCATTACTGGGGCCAGCTGAGAGATGTTGCAGTTAGTCATTCACAAAATGTATTAAGAATAAAAACATGACAGCTCTAATTATTATAAATGGGTCATTAAATTCCTTTAAATTGCAATGTGAAATACAATCTCTGAATAGCAAGCATCTCCTTGAGAAAAAAATTGCTTCTTTAAAGATAAAATAAAAGGTCTGTTCTGATCTGAATGTGATAGAAGGTGAAACGCATTTTCTTAATGAATGCCAGTGTTATCAAGACATTAATAGCTACTAATGGGGAGAGGTCTGGGCTGAGAGAAGAAATATTTACAGAAAAGGTAATCTGCAAAAAGGAAAGACAGCCTTGGATTGTCATATTTCAGACCTAGATTTTACAGCATTAAAGCTCTTGTGGGTGAGGATGAATAAGGTGACCTTCAACAAATTTCCAGTAACTTTCTGAAAAATCACTGCTTGGAAAGAAGGAGGACTACTCTTATTCATTGCCAAGGGAGCTGGTGGAAGTCCCTTTCCTAGGGACACTTGAGAAGACGTGACACTGTGAGTACACATCAGTCCTTCCAAAACAACAAAGGAAAAACAGCACAAAAGGAAACCAGCCCAAAGGGAAGAACCAGAGACACAACAAGCAGTAATAATTCCCAAAATGCTATAATAGACCTTTAATTTCAGCTATTCTGTTCCCAGCTTCAAGTACTAGACTGAGACTTCTTGCACAAGGGGATGGCAGAGAATGTGTACTGGGAGTGAGAGCACAGGGCAGAGCTCCTGTTTTGGTTTGCAACTTTCACAACACACCCAGGACAACACACTTACTGTGGAATAAGGAATCAGTTATACAGTGGTTCACAAGAGCTAATAATGCACAACATCATTAAATAGATTTTCTGTAATACGGAATATTTCAAGCCAAAATCTAGACCTCTTGGTCTGTAACAGCAAGGTAAAAGAAATTATCAAATCCAAGTGTAGACATCAATGAGAGGTAAAAACAGAAACTTGTATCCAAACCATTTTGAATTCAGACAGTGACGGTGACAAGTCATTTTCATATAAAATCTAAATCTGCATTAAACAGCTTTCTTGGATTTACATGGGCCCGTAAATACAGGGCTTTATTCTTCTTCCATGTATGTCTTTCTTCTGGACTGTTTGATTCCCTTAATAGGGACCAGACATAAACAGAAGAGCTGCAGATAATTAATTCAGAGTGAGACATATGGTAAAACATTCCCTAAACCTCTAAGTAGATGTCTGACGCAACTATAAGTACAAGTTCCTAGTTCTGTTTACATGTATGCTCTTATAGTTATTGAATGCCTATGCCTGTGGTCCGTGGTGGTCAAATAAAGAAGGAGCTTTGCAACACATATATTTGATATGATATTTGATGAAGAATAACACACCTGATACATGCAGCCCCTGTGCCCAGTTCTACTTTCCTGAGAAAAGCCAAAGTCCTTCACTGCTGGCCTCGTGCTGACCTCTGTCAGCATCAGAAGCAGCACAACATGAATTAGGGGACTTGTCACCAAAAACAGTGGTTGAATCATGCCTTTCTTGCCTTCTTTCCCATCAGAGATGATCACAGGTAATAAATCCACAAGCAAGTCCAAGTCTATTCACAAGCACCTTTTAAAAAGACAAAGGGAGATATTCAAGAAATTGTGTGTACACTAATAAATAGGGAACTTTATGAGAACTCCCAGTCAGCCAGTCTGCTGGCATGATAGAACATAAAGCACAGTTACCTGCCTATGTTAAATGATTTTTTTATTACCTTGGAATAAAACCAATGTCTTATGTCAGTAAGTCCAACTCCCTTATATTCAGAGCTACAAGGTACCAACCTCATTAATACTATCATAGAATCACAGAATCATAGAATAGCTTGAGTTGGAAGAGACCTTCAAAGCTCATCTAGTCCAAGCCCCTGCAATGAACAGGGACATCTTCACCCAGGTCAGGTCACTCAGAGCCCCGTCCAGCCTGGCATGGGTTGTCTCCAGGGATGGGGCACCCATCACCTCTCTGGGCAACCTGGGCCAGTTCTTCCCCATTTCTCCTTCTGAAAAGCTTTAATACCTCTGGAAGAAACTTTCTGCCAGTTTCCAGCCCAAATGCATTTCTGGTCACTTTATAGCTGTTTGCTCTCTTGCCAACTTTGTTGCGTATAAATACACCAGGAGGGTAAACACCAGGGTGGTAAAAGAACTGTTTAAGCTAAAAGACAACCTGATCTCCATCCAGATGGAGTTTTACTTGTCTCAGCAAGCCAAGCTCTTTCAGTCCCTCTAGTTAATAAAGGCACTCTTATCAACACTGAAGTAACTCCTCTCTGTAAGTTCCAGGTGGAAGCCATTTGCATTCAGCATAAAGATAAGATAATTTTAGTGCTTTCTAATTCCCTGTATCTACTAGATACAGCTCAGCAGATATACCCTGAGACACATGTACCCTTTAATATCCTTTTCATGGCTTTGCCACCTTGGTATTTCATTGTTAACCTGCAAACAACCAAGTTTTTATCCTCCTCCATCATTTCCAGCTGATGAGCCCTGCCTCATTGCCAGAGTTCCTGTCTTCAGTCCCATGTAATCAGTGCATCTTTCTGATTGTATTTGGTTTCATTTCTCATACTGTAGTGTTCTAAGTGATCCAACTCCTACCTCACTCGTGGTAAATCCAACTCCCTTTGCATGGATGATGTGTCATTACTACCATAAGTTAAAGTTTTTCTCAAACCCCCAGTTTTATGACAGGTTATCAAAGAAAATATTAAACATGACTAGCTTCAAAACTTATCTTAGGGGAACTCTGTTAGTAACACCCTGGTGCTTCTATTGCATTGTTGTTGCAACCAACTAGTTACTCCTCTGTAAGCTTTTTAAGTACCAAACCCATCTCCATTTCTCCAGTTAAAGTGCTAATTTACATTGAAGAAATGTAGAAAATACACTACACTGATGACATCTGGTGCTTTTCCATACTGGTTACTGGTTGACCTAACTCAATCCTGACCATACACACTGCTTGTTTTCTACCCTTTTTTGTCTCTTTAGTCACCTTTCCCCTGAAATTTATTTAGAAATTGATATTCTATGAGATTAGACCATACTCCTCTTATTTTTTATCTTCTTTTTTGCTGTTCTTCAGACACTTAATTCAAGAAGAAATGTATATTGTGAAGAAATAGGACAACTATGAGTGCAAAACTTGAAGTCTGCACTACTTATTGCAAGAGAGCTTGAAATTATGATAGTGAATTCAGTCATTCAGATTACTAACAGGTACAGTACATGCGAGAAGAGTGAAATTGTTAGGACTGGAAAAATTAGCAGGGTTTTCTTGCTGTTTTCTGTTCTGTTTCTCTAGAAAACAAGGCTGAAGCCATTACACCGTGTAAGCTACTAGGAGTATAAAATTATGTATGTCTTTACCTATCTGCCTAGAAAGCATCTGGAGGAGAGAGACCTTATTAATCAACCCAACCTGGCCTCACTCTGACTGAATGTTAGGGAACCTACTCCCCCTTACAAATCCAAACCTTGTTTTTCAGCTGCTCCTGAAACTAGTTATTTTGAGAAGTGATGAAGTCACTGTGCCACCACATCACTGTGAGTGAGGTCACACTGAAAGATGCTCTGAAGCACCTCGTTTTAGTGGAGAATGCTGTTCTTCAGCTAAATCTAAATTTACTCCTGAGGGTCTTTGAGCTATGAGTTCATACCTCAGTACCGTGAAGGAGATGAGAAAAAGTCAGGCTGGCAATGACTTCAAAAGGAATAATTTATTTAACAAATTTATATACTTCCCTTTCGTGAATTGTGCCCTGTGAATACAGGAGAACACCAGTTTCTTTAATTTGTTACAGTGAAAATTCTGCTGAATATTTTCTGCAAACACTTTCTAATGTGAAAAATGAGGACATTCTTTCAACAGTTCAGTAATCACAGCAACCACAATTATCTCATGATCACCAGGTAACATTCCTCCTCTCTTTGTTGTATCCTTCATTTGTTTTATTCCAAGTCTGCAAAGAGCAGAGATCTTCCCTTGTTTTATCTTCATGCACAGTTTAACACAACGGAGCTAAGCACTCTACATCTCACTGTAATATGAATAATAATTCAGGCTATGATCTCCGTTGTCAACACACATCAATCTCAGCTATTGTACAGCTCCTCCAAGACAGGCAACAAAGCACCTCACAATATCCTAATAACACTTCTATTAGCCACAGGAATTCTAAAATCCCCACTTTTTTTCTGTGGAAGAAAGGGCCATGTGATTACTTCGGGCATGTTTTGTAATGCTTAAGAAGAGCAGCATGCTTCCAACCATCTAACTTCAGTAATCACCAAGTCAGTGCAGGTTGATAAAAAGAATTTAATATCTCAGAAGGGCAGTTCAGAGTCGACTACAGCACCCAGGTCTCTCCAGCGATGTTTTTGGGAGGTTGCATGCTGTCAGTAGGGTGATGTAACATTCAGCAGCTGTGGGATGAGGATACACAACTGTTCATTCCTCATGAAAAATATTCCCTCTCCTTCCTCCCTACCACAATCCCTGGAATTAAGAGGGATAAGGTGGGGAGAACAAATAAACTGAATACCCGTCACAGGAAACCTATCAGTAAACTAAAATGAAGGTGTAAATGCAGTAAGAAACTTAATTTTCCTGCACGCTTTGCTGTACATTTCACTACATCTAGCAGACATGGTGGGTCAGGGATAGTACTTGTAATTCGTGAAGGCTCAAAAATTCTAGGAGAGGAGGAAATGTATTTCTAAAAGCAAGCTCTGAATTGTTGGTAAGAATTATAGACCAAGACTCCACAGGAGCACCCTCTGAAACGTTCCCAGTGCCAACCCCAAACTTGACTAGAAGCAAGTTCTAATGCTTGGCTGGAAGAAGCTGTGGGAAGAAGGCTAGAGACTTACTAGGATCTGTAGGAAATCCTGGATGGGATGGAGAAAGCCCAACGCCAAAACAGAGTCAACCTGCAGATACCATAGGGATATCTGGGATATAGGGATATAACCACACCATAGCATAGGTCCTCACCTAGAGATGGGACAAAGCAACATGAACAAAAAAGATGCAGCTGAACATCATGAACCTTCACTTTGAGGAACAATTGAAGGCACGAACCCTCCCTTTCCTTAACAAGATATAGCATGGAAATTAATAAAATGTGGGTAGTAAGCAACAAAGATGAGACAACAAATACAGATGTCTTAAGGAGCAGGTAGAAAAACTGACAGACTAAATATGTTTCTGGTTCTTTGCAAACACTAGATATTTAGCAAATAACTTAGAAGTACAATGTCTCTTTTAAATGCCAATATTGCATTAAAAGAAACTTGGGGGAGAAATGTCATTGATGTTGCAATGTGGCAATATGCTTATTCACTAGAAGGTCTGCAAAAGCAAACACAAAAGGGGAACGATCACAGAGGAAGTGAGCATTTTTTTTTCTCAGTAAATGCGTTGAGCTCAGTTCCCACAAGTAGTTAGTAGTACTAATCTTTTTGAAGCTCCAACAACGCCTCTGGAAAGATGTAAGAAGCTGCTAACGGAACATTCTCCTTGGTCTTCCTGCTATGAAAACATGGGAACTCATACTATATGTCCAAGGCCTGGCTGTTTTTTCCAGGTATTCCCAAACCAATTCTGTCTCCAGCACTCATAAGCTGTAGAGTACTAAAATGAAATTATTTCTCGCCAGCCAGATCATGTATAATTCTACTTTCACCAGAAAATACCAGATGAAGGCTCCAAAAAAGTGAAATTTAGGGGGTTTGTAATTTACTTTTTAAAATAGAATAAAGCCCTCTTTCCTCTTTTTCTGCAGAAAGAATCATTTTGCTAGTTGGTCCTGGCAGTTCCATTCAGAACCACCTACATGACTCTCTTCTATCCCACATAATATGATAAGCCATCAACAAAGCGCTGCTCCTCACTTGGTATCAGCATAGCGAGAGTGCTAATTGCAACCAGGCAGCCCAAACATTCTGCCACCACGGCGTGGAGAAAAGTGCACAGAGGTTCGAGGATTGACTCAGAAAAGGGGGAACAGAGGCACTTCTCCTTTCCCTGGAGGAGGATTATTGTTGCAATCAGTTCCAACCCATAAGAATATCTTCCCACTGCTTTGTGCAAGCTGGTGATCCTGCCAAAAGCTGCCTACGCTGCTAATGGCTACGTGAAGCACAACAGAGAGCCTAAAGACATGGCTGTTGTTATGAGAGTCCAAAGAGCTCATCACAGCCATCCGTTCCATGCATGATGAAAAGCACGATTGGGAACAGTCTTAGGCAACCTCAGCCCTCCTTCTTCCAAGCTTCCCATCCATTCTTCTGACCTTGGCTCAGTACCCAAACTCTCCTCAAGCTGTGTACACAGCTTGAGGTGCCACCCTAGGACAGGCAGATTGCATGAGTATAAAACCCACCTCACACTGATCTGCAGGTTTTTTTTTTATTTTGGGGGGGGGGGCTTGAGAGGGCTGTTTGGTTGGTTGGTTTGTTTTGTTTGTTTGTTTTTTTCTGTGTGAACAACACCTTGGTAAGAGAAAATACCAAAGTTCTACTTCCAGCTAATTCTGTACCAGACAGCAAACACTAAATGCGGTGTCTTCATCCTTTTGCATGCAATAAATATTCAAGTCGCATGTCTTTAAGACACTAGGTTAAGGTGCTTAACATTTGAGTACAAATCATTGAAAAAACAGGTTGGTACTTTAGTACTAAGGCATCTCTATTTTTAGTCTTAACACAGCTATAACATCCCCAGAAGCCTGACCACCCTGCTGTGATTAAATATCATACTTGTACAGTGAACCGCTGCCTAGAGTTTAGAGCAGGTATATTTATTTTAAATCTCTGATCAGCATAGTAAACCCTCAGTTTCAGCCTAGGCTATTAAAACAGAAGAACTATTCTTCTCCTTTTTCATATTTAACCACACAAAGGAATTGTTAATGGTGATTTACATTTTTATTGGAATAGTGGAAGGACTTATAAAAAGTTAATTGGGAGTTTTCATGCCTGTCATATCACTGAAAGTTGCTGCGAAAATGAGGAAAAGTAGTTCTGAAGTCCTAAAATATTGTGAGAGAGCAAAGAGGAGTCTTTTAAAGATTTAAGATCTGAAATAGCCCAACACAACAGACAGGTCATAAGCACTGGAAGGGGAGCAGGGACTGGAAAAGGATGCTTATGGCACTACCTAGAGCAGTTTTATTTCTGATTATCTATATAAATATTTTAAGTATTGAAGTACTTCATTATTTGTATTACAATAATTCATAGAAAACTCCATAGTACAAAGTTTCTCTGCAGACATACAGCAGGAAATGGACTTGTCTGAAGGAACATAGTCTCAGTAGACAGGATGGAACATGAGAGAAAGAAGTATTGTTAAACACAATACACAAGTGGAGAAAACAAAGCAGGGGAAGACTGGATGGGACAGAGTTCCAGACTGAGGCTCTTAAACTGAGGTGTTAACATGCAGGTTGCTAAATGTCAGCAAAGTACTAAAGCTCCCGTTCCAATTAATGAAGATCTAGACAATGCAGCCGGTGGGGACTAGATGCAACCCAGTATTGTAGCATCTCCAGGGTTGCTGTCTAAGTTGTGTTGACCAGATCTCATCCTGTTCTGTTGCCTAGGCACAGTAATCCAATTTAGTTGCTCTTAGATATCCTGCGTGTTCTTCACTGTCCTCTTGAGAAGCTGAAAAACCTCCTCCAGCCCCTCCATTATATCTGACAGCTGCATACAGATGCCTGAGATGCTCTTCAAAATGTGTCACATAGTACCAGATCACTATGCTTAGACAACTCAGTTCTACATCTGTGACCATCAAGGAGTTTTCAACAGACTTGTCATCCATGTATAGATGTCTTAGTTGGGAAGTAAATTCTACCGTAAGAGTTCCATTTGCAGTTTTACATTTTGAATCTTGGTGTTTGTCACATTAAATATCATGATGTACAGATCATCTCCAGATTCACATGTCCCACCATGTTCTGGCTGTTCTCTAACCACCACCAGGCAATCAAAAGTCTCCTATCTAACCTGCACCATATCAGCCAGCCCTGCACAGAAGTCTTACATGTTGTGGGGTGCTTCAAGCAGGCAAGGGTATTATTTTGTGATTTGGTTGTTTTGGGAATAAAGTTCAGCTGCCCAAATGCAGCTTCTGGAGTCATTCTGGGTGCTGTGGGTTATCCTCTTCCAGAACAGTGCAGCTCCTCTACCAGTAAGGCTTGGTACAACACAGGTTTCCTGGCCGTAATAAATCATGTCGCAGAATCACAGAATGTCAGGGTTGGAAGGGACCTCGAAAGCTCATCCAGTGCAATCCCCCCGCCGGAGCAGGAACACCCAGCTGAGGTTCCACAGGAAGGTGTCCAGGCGGGTTTGAATGTCTGCAGAGAAGGAGACTCCACAACCTCCCTGGGCAGCCTGGGCCAGGCTCTGTTACCCTCGCTGAGAAGAAGTTTCTTCTCATATTTAAGTGGAACCTTTTGTGTTCCAGTTTGAATCCGTTGCCCCTTGTCCTATCATTGGTTGTTACCAAGAAGATCCTGGCTCCATCCTCCTGACACTCACCCTTTACATATTTATAAACATTAATAAGGTCACCCCTCAGTCTCCTCTTCTCCAGCTCCAGAGCCCCAGCTCCCTCAGCCTTTCCTCACACGGAAGATGCTCCACTCCCTTCAGCATCTTTGTTGCCCTGCGCTGGACTCTCTCCAGCAGTTCCCTGTCCTTCTGGAACTGAGGGGCCACAACTGGACACAATATTCCAGGTGTGGTCTCCCCAGGGCAGAGTAGAGGGGCAGGAGAACCTCTCTGACCTACTGACCACCCCCTTCTAATTCACCCCAGGTACCACCGGCCTTCCTGGCCACAAAGGCCCAGTGCTGGCTCATGGTCACCCTGCTGTCCACCAGGACCCCCAGATCCCTTTCACCTACACTGCTAGTATCTGTAGTCATTTAACCAAACCTAAATTTCACCAGTGACAAAACACAGTTAATTAAGAGAATGCACACCGACAGCTACCACATATCCAATGACTTGCAATAATTTGTTATGCAGTGCTAAGTCTGACCCTCCCCATCTCCTCCAAAATGATGAAGTGGTCCAGCCCCAATGGCTGGATCTGCTCAGCCTCTGCACTGAGTCCGACCCCTTCCACTTTCCAGTTTGGCAGAAATCCTACAAAATGGCAGACCGTGAGAAAAAGCTGTGTGTGGCTGGGAAAGTCATATCACAGGCTATCGCATCAAAGACAGTCTATGTAGTAGCTGGGATTGGTGCACATTCTGGTACCAATGGACTAAAAACTGAGCACACATCTGGTATGTATTACTGAAGCTTGTTACAGCCCAAATATTTTCCTCCTCTCTTCCATCTAGTCCTCTTGTTTGTGTCAGCTACTTTTTATGTCCGAACCATGGAGAAAAAGACATCTCAGAGTAGGAACAACCACTTACTTTGTATTTTTACAATTGCCATGGCTGCAGATGAAATGTCTGAACACTAACTCTCCTTATATATCAGTTAACATTGATGGTTCCAGTGCTGGAGGGATGGTCACCTGTGTGAACAGAACCCTCTCCCTTCCTTACTCTATTGCAGATGATCAGGTCAAGTGTATAACCCAGCAATGTTAGGGGGAATTGGGAGACCAAAAAGGATCCAAAAAGCAATAAAACCCTCTGATTTTTCAGTTGCAAGATAGCAATCACAGTAAAATACTGGCCCAGTCATATTCACTTGGCAGAAGCTTTTCCCCTAGTGTGTCTGCATTACAAGCAAATGGTTGGTAATGATTTGTGTGCATGCAACACTTCTAAGTAATTAAAACAAACCTTGGTCTGCTGCAGAATGCAAATGTGCCAGCAAACTAACCCAACCAGGCCAACTTTGTCTAGGCTTGGTAAATTCACTGCAGTGAATATTCCCTTGGAATGGCCAATTGCAAGGCAACAGGTGTAGGAAGCCAGCGGGACATCGACTTCTTTAAAGACAAGTAACTCTCCTCCTGAGAGAGCACTGCATGTTGCCTACCCTAACCTGAGTGCTTGAAACATGCAGCATGCTATCGAGTTTTATACTCATTTTATACATCAACTATTACTTGCAGTGGAAATGGAAATGGTGGCTCAATCAATGTGGCCACAGAAGTTCATACATTGCTATTCAACCTCTTTATCTCTAAAGAGACAAAAATCGCAAACTCTTCTCCACCAAAAGAAACACTGACACAACTGAGGCATCACTAATGATGATCAGAACACAAAACTTTTGATTTTGACATTCTTGGTGAGATAAGCCTACTCCTGCCACTCCTACCACTCCTACCGCTTCATTTGGGACGAGGTGTAGCTTGTGACAAGGCAAGGGCAACCATGGAAGGCAATGACAGATGTTTTCTTTTTTGGCTTCTGCCACCTGACACAAGACACAAACTACTGTTATTAACGTCTGCCTTGGACAGGATAACAGCTGATATCACTATTTCAGCCATTTCCTAGAAATATCAGTAGTCGTCCCCTTTGAGAAGTTTGGATAAGGTCAATGTGGGAGGTACGAAGATGTGGTATTTCCCAGGTGAGGAGTATGACCCCTAGAAGAAGTGAAAGGACCAAGGGTCTGCATGTGTGTGCTCATCTGACAGATATTTTCAAAGTAATCTTGAACTGGATTTTTAGACACAACTAAGAAAAAAACCCTCACAGACGAACAGCTACCTACAGATATTAAGTAAAAAGGTTTAATCTCCATGGCATGGCAGGAACAATATGATGTTTAATGATCTTTGCTAAGAATTAGTTTCTTTACATAAGAAAGAGGGGTTTTACTTTTGCTTGTTATTTGCTACTGATCTTTCCCCTTGTCTTTTTGCCCAGTTTGGCATGAATTTGAAATTATTCATTCATGTGTCTCACAAGCTTTGATGTCTGTATGGTTTTGAGGAAATTGCAAAGTGCTGTTGCAAGTGCATTTTCTGTATTATGGTAATTGCCTATAATATACGGAATTGTGTGGAACTCAGCACTCAGATTAGCATAAGGAAAAATTGTGTTCTCATAGTAAATGTGATAGAGAACAGCTTGTTGGTCCAAAAATTAATTTTTTTAAAATATGTGTATAAACTATTTCTCCTAAGATCAAATGTAATACAAAATTAGGGAGCAACAGCTTTGTAACTTTAAGAAACATTGACAGAAAATGAGAAGATAATTATTTTCTTAATCTTAGATGAAACATTCATCTTTCAACTCTTCCAACACACATCTATAGCAGGCATTCTCTGATGAACATGTTGTTGTTGTCAACTCACATCTATTGCCAAGGAAATCACTTGCAAAAGTAATTTAAATGCCAAATAGTTATCAAGGTTATTATAAAACTACAGGAATTAAGCTAAATCACCGACCTTATTTTCCTCTCTGTAGCAGAATTTCTCACATCTCTCTCTTTAGCTCCCCATTTATTCACACATTTTCCTTTAGATATGGCAAGATTTATTTCAGCTAACTACAACCATCAAAAAGCTAAGTTTGGCTTTCTAAGATTGCCTTTTAAGCTTAGAGAAGGACTTGAGA
The DNA here is from genome assembly GCF_037038585.1 of Patagioenas fasciata. Classification (NCBI taxonomy): domain Eukaryota; kingdom Metazoa; phylum Chordata; class Aves; order Columbiformes; family Columbidae; genus Patagioenas; species Patagioenas fasciata. Next base: position 6,487,918 of record NC_092521.1, on the reverse strand, counting down.
AAGATAAGTCACTTCAGAAGGTAATTCGGCCACTGATTTTCTATATTTCTGTTTTGGTGGGATGAATTGCCCTTTGAAATTCCTGATTGCTTTGAGTTGTCTACAAGGTGAACATAGAAGACTCTCTTAAACCATGTATATCTCCTAAATGGTTAAATTAATTTTATTCTCTGGTTTTTTCTCTATTCAAATCCCAACACTATGTGCTGTTTGGCTTATTCCCTCATCTCTCCACCAGTTGGCTATCCACTTAGGAACCAATCTCCTGGGTAATCCGTCCTAGCCCTCAATCATCACAGGAAGTCACGTCATATCACCCCAGTCATGCATTTATCAAACCCCCTCTTAAAAGTAGTTATATGATCTGTACCCACTGCTCCAAGCAAACGGCTGATCTGCATTAATCTTCTTCCTCTAAGGCTTCTTCTAATTCCCTGCCTAACCTTATTTATGATCAGTTTATACCCCATTTGCCCTTTAGCTTCTATCTCTTCCTGGAATTCACCTGCTTGTAGATATTTATAAGCAATAATTACATCCTCTGTTAGCTTTCATTTTGCTTGCCTGAAGTAACCAAGCTTTTCATTCTTTATTTATCTATTTAAAGATAGTTTCTCCATTCTTCCATTATATTAACTCTGTTCTAGTATTATTACTTCTCTCTTGAATATCATTGATGAGAGGTGTATGTTGTATTCCAGGTTTGCTACAAGGACATCAAAATTTCCCTCTCTGTATGGAGGTATCCCACCTAAAACCTATCAGTGTGCTTTCTCCTGACAGCCTAGCCCTGGTGGGTCACAGTTGCCCTGTTTCCCTGAAAACATGCCCTACCTCAAAAATAAGCCCTAGCATGATTTTTCAAGATTTTTGGGGACGCTCAAAATATAAGCCCTACTCCAAAAATAAGCCCTAGTTACAGTTCACGAAAAAAGTCAATTTAAATAGTGTCCAGGTAGCTATACATGTAAAAAAAAAAAAAAAAAAGTAATAAGTTTTGGAGCAAAATTTAATATAACATCCTACTTTTTGGGAAACAGGGTATAGTGAGCCAGCTAATATATCTGCATTTTTCTTCTCTTTAGTTTTCTGCTGAGAAAGCCACATCTTAAAACAGACCTCAAAATCTTCTAGACCTTCCTCTAAATCTCATCCTACAGTATTTTTTCACATCTTCATGGCCAGAAATTCTCTTTGTATGTTAATCCAACATTCCTCTACCTGAATAATTAATCCCAAAATTTTAGTCATCATTTACTTCTGTTGATATAGTTTTGTTTTTGTCCCAATATCATTAGTGAAAACAACAGATGACACAAGCTGCAAGAAATAACTTTGGATAACTACTGAAATAATCTTTCTAACTGAATTATTCTCTTTTCATTGTAAACAGTTCTCAAATTCCATTGCAGTAATTTCCTGGACTTTTTAGTTCCTTTACAAATCTCTATCTCCTCCATCTTCATAGTTTTCTATGCAGAATTATCAAAGGTCTTACTGAGGGCTGAAGAGGTTCACTTCTGGAAAGAATGTGCCCTCTAAAAGTACCAAACCCTGTGTACTTTACATATTAGTTCATATAAAAAGTTTTTGCAGAATTCTAAGTGAATTATAGGCTTAATTTTTATGACATAAACTATAATATGGAGTCTCTAGTCACTTAGAAAGGGTATCTGGGTGTTTTTAAATTATCTACTAGAGAAAAGAGTTCATATATACAACATATGTACTCTGATCTTTCCAGTAGGTGACACATTCAATTCATTTAGGTGAGAAGGTTTTTGTCAAAATGTTGCCGTGTTCTGGTGACTAGAACAAGACAGAAGAATTAATTTTTCCACTATTCACCTAAAAGAAGATTCGATGTATATCTTTTGGAGGCAACTAATAGCAGTCTGCTAACCTAGGTCACACACTTGCCCTCATAATTGCCTTAGTTTCACCAAAAGATTTCCTGAAAAATAACTACCTTCACTTTATTTATTCATAATCCTATTATTACCTCCCTTTATCATCAGTCAGTTGTTTCTGAATTGCCTTCATATATGGTATCTCTTGACCAATTTCAAACTCATAATTCTCTTATTAATTTTAAACTATAAGAACTGAGACAATCCATCCAGATATTTCTATAGAAGAGCTGACTTCCTGCCTTTGCATTTTGAACAAATGTTGCCAAGTTCTTCCCTTTCAAAATAAACTGTATAGGTAATCTAGTCTTGTTAACAGAAACTTTATACTAGCATTAAACCAGCTTTGTACTAGCACTAAATCTGTCCCAGTTGGCCTACAGAAAATAAAGTGTCACAGAATCACAGGATAATTTGGGCTGGAAATCCAATCTCCTGATCGAAGCTGATCAGACTAGACCAGGTTGCTCAGAGCCATATCTAGTCAAGTTTTTAATGCCTCCAAGGACCTATTGTAGTCATGGAATCTGTGAGATGCCCTGTTTACCTGATCTCAAATAAAAGCATTGCCTTTATCTTAAAAAAAAAAACAAAAAAACAAAAAAAACAGCAATAACAACAGAAGCATTTTTGTAGAAATTTAAAGAATGCTAAGACAGAGAATGCTCTGTTTAGCCATCTGAATATAACAGATGAAATTATACATGTACATATCACACACATCATGTATATATGTATATAAAAATTTTAAAAAGAGAGAGAATTCAGTGCTAAACATGAAGAAGAACAAATTGAATCAAGTGCTGCTCTGCAGCTGAAACAGATTTTGCAAACTTTAGTGAGTTAAAGAAGATATGCCACAGAAAACCCTTCCTAAATGTGCATGCTCTGGAACCATGAATCTCTCTCCCTTGTGCTGCATTAAGTACGGGGTTTTTTTATGACCTATCATTTTTTTAAGTCTTCGTTTTTACCTTTCATTAAACATTACAAAATGTGTCTCATCAAAAAGCATTGTTTTTTATGGCAACATTTCAAGCTCAGTAACTGAGGAGATTTTATCCTGCATCTGAATATGATCTCAATCTTTCTTTTAATGAACTATTTTTATAGTGCAAGTGCATAAACAAATAAGAAAGTGAGTGAGCAAAGATGCTTAAGGTGCTTTCATAGGAACTAGCTTAATTAATACCCAGCTTTCAAGAGGAGCAATTTAGAATCTGTATAACTGTTTTATTTGCAGGCATTAAGAAGAAGATATAGGGCAATTAGCAAGACCTTGGTTCTGGAAAGCTAGTTTGAAGTCTATTGCGTCAGTTTGAAATTGAGTCTTCAGTCAAATACTTCTTCCATGCAGCTGTTCAAGCAAAAGTTCATCAAAGTTTTAACAGGAAGAGAAACCTGGGACAACTCAAGGCCAAAGATGAGTGGTTCACTAAGCAGCTTTGGCTGACCATTGGGAGTTATTAAACCATAGAATCTCTGAGTGTCAGACTTGGGACTTGAGTTTTAGTCTTATATTGGACAGTCATAAAATTACCCAGTTTGCAACAATAGCAACCATGAAAACAAAACAAAACAAAACAAAACAAAACAAAACAAAACAAAACAAAACCACAAAATCAAAGCCACAAAACCACAAAATCAAAGCCACAAAACCTGTCTGCTTAGCCTAAATCTGATAATTTCACATACCCCTGCTGTGTCTAGATATAATAACAGATCACAGAATCACAGAATGTCAGAGATTCACAGAATCACAGAATGTCAGAGATTCACAGAATCACAGAATGTCAAGGACTGAAAGGGACCTGGAAAGCTCATCCAGTGCAATCCCCCCATGGAGCAGGAACACCCAGCTGAGGTTCCACAGGAAGGTGTCCAGGCGGGTTTGAATGTCTGCAGAGAAGGAGACTCCACAACCTCCCTGGGCAGCCTGGGCCAGGCTCTGCCACCCTCACCATGAAGAAGTTGCTTCTCAGATTTAAGTGGAACCTTCTGTGTTCTAGTATGAACCCATTGCCCCTTGTCCTATCATTGGTTGTTACCGAGAAGAGCCTGGCTCCATCCTCCTGACACTCACCTTTTATATAGTTATAACCATTAATGAGGTCACCCTTCAGTCTCCTCTTCTCCAAGCTCAAGAGCCCCAGCTCCCTCAGCCTTTCCTCACACGGGAGATGCTCCACTCCCTTCAGCATCTTTGTGGTTCTGCACTGGACTCTCTCCAGCAGTTCCCTGTCCTTCTGGAACTGAGGAGCCACAACTGGACACAATATTCCAGGTGTGGTCTCACCAGGGCAGAACAGAGGGGCAGGAGAACCTCTCTGACCTACTGACCACCCCTTTCTAATCCACCCCAGCTACCATTGGCCTTCCTGGCCACAAGGGCCCAGTGCTGGCTCATGGTCACCCTGCTGTCCCCAGCACGCCCAGGTCCCTTTCCCCTACACTGCTCTCCAACAGCTCATTCCCCAACTTACACTGGAACCTGTCTTTGAAACGAGTGTCTCACCTTCCTCCTGTGAGCAGAGTAAGGGAGAGGGAATCTCCACCTTCTACCATCATTATAGTCCTGAGTGAGACCTAACTGAGTCCTGCTTTGACTGACAAAACCTACTGTGGCTTTCTCCTGAGTATCCCAACCTGTTTGTTAGCAACCCTACAGACCACATCTCTCTACTATGTAATTTCCAGTCCAAATAAACTAGTTTAAAAAGGATCCATTCCTTGGTTAGTGTTGCAGAATTTCTCTGCTGTCAGCATCAGACTCAAATGTAACACATTCCTCTCTGTTAATAGGAAAGGTTTCTTTGAGTAACTCTGAGCCCCATTTGTTTCATAATGCTACAGTGAAGAAGACTCATTAGTTTTCCAAAGAACAGCTTTGACTGTGTTGTGGTTCTTAGCTTTTCTCTGCAAGCACTGCCCAGCATCAAGAACAGTCATTTCACCGAATTATTATTCTGTTATACATAAGCTACTTCTACTTGGAATTAGGATACCTATTTTTTTTCAGTAACTAAAAATTCAACTGATCAAATGGAAGCACAAAGACATTTCAATTATTTGATACCTATAAAGATGCCTATAAAATCTGGGCTGTACCAATCAAATAATGATGTATGATGACTTCAAAGATATAACTGCATTAGCTTATAAAGGAAGAAAATATTTTCAAGCTTAATTACTGATACTTTTTAACAAACCTGGCAGTAAATCCAATTTCAACAATAACTAACTGCACAGTCATTAATCCTGGAACTTAAGCCAAATGTAGTGTTCCATACTGAGGACATCTGTGTCTCTTTGGAATTTGTTCTCCATGCATCTTATATAAGTGTAGCAAAAATCTTCCAACTCTGATTCTTTTGTTTTATTTACAGCACATGAGAAAGTAGGCTTGGAAACCTGTCAACTAAAATTTAGAGGGAGCAGAGAAGGGGAAAAATGAATTTTAAAAATAGTTCTGATTAATTTCTTTCACTGGAAAAAAAAAAAAAGGAAAAAAAGAATAATCATCGTGTTCTTCATTTGTACATGCATAAAAAAGAAGGCAGAAACATGCAGAATGTAGTAGAGCATGGATGCTCATGGATGCTGAGGTTCGTTCAGAGAAATGGGACCCTCCATTCTCTGCTTCTTGCAATTAAAAGAAGCCCTGTCCCAAAATCCTCCTTCTTCTCAACATTTACACAAATCTTCTTCCGCTTCCAAGGAAACCAGTCCCCAGCTCACGCTCCCTTGAATACAACCCAGATCCTCAGTTATGTATGTCAGTACATACTGATCTATTTGGATATTTTAGTTCTGAAAAAGAACAGCATCCTCTGATTTCATGCTGGCTCACCTTGCCCTCATCACGCTTGGCTTAATGGTGAAGCAAAGGAATATTTTTAGGCACTGAGGATATGAAGAGTGAAAGAATATGCAAGATTTCCACACTATTCCTTCCTGACTTAATGTCTAAATGCTTCTTAGAAGCCTGCATATATCATGGTTTTCCACTTACACATCTACTTTTATATCTTCTGTTTACTAGAGTATATATAGTTATTGCCACTGAAAAAAAGCACAAGGCATCTAACTTCAAACAGTACCCTTAAATGGTGCTGACAGTGTACTTTACTTGCAAAAGCCACAAAGCAGAACAAATAAAAAGAGCTGTTGTAAGACTAGCTAAAGAGGTTCAGGTACTTGCCATAATCATTTTGCAGCTGGAGCTAAGCCTGAAAGAACATTAAAGTTTCACAGCAGAGATGCGATGTGGAGTTGATCATGTCAAAGGGTAAAAACGTCAGGTTTTTTTTATTTTGCTTATGCTCCTGGAGAGAAGATTGTGAGATATTTATAAATCATTCATATTCTATTAAAATAGAGCTCTGAATCACTTTTTGAGTATTTCAACAGATTTCCATACCAAAGTACACTTTCTGTCCAGCTTTCAGTCTTCAACTATTCATCTTCTTTACTCTATTTCATCCTCTACAGTACAATCTCCACGTTATTTTTGAAAGCTCAGCACTTTGCAGCTCTCATTCTCTGGCACTATCATTTCTTTCTTCTTTTCAAATAATTGTCAAAATATACTACTTCTCTTCTGAAAGCCTTTCCCTTTTTTTTGTGATGAAAATTCTATACAAATTTGTATTAGTTTAGTGCAAAAGTTCTGCATAAATTGGATTCTTTTAATAATTTAATAATTTCAAAATTCTTCAAACAATATATGTTTGTTTTTCCAGATTATAGGCACAATGAAATCATAATGTCGAAAACATTTGTGTAATTTATCAATAAAAATAAACAAAATTAAATTACATCATGGTAAACCTTAAAAAAATGATAATTTGGAATACTATAAAAACATATTTTAGATGAGAGATTGGGAATGAATAACTTTGGGAAGGTACCATTCTAAAGAAATTCTAAGCATAATGTTGGAAAGTCAGGAACCTCATTCTAATTGTGGTATTTTGTGAAGCAGTTCATGGGGAAAAGTTTGATCTCATCAGGCTAATCTTTACATTATGTTAAGCTTAAGTCATGTGATTAAAGATGTCCACATGTTTTATTACTGTTGAACCCTGGGTCTTCAAGCACATTCACTTGTAAAGATGGCAAATTTCCATGGTGTCATGTATTACGGTAATGAAAAATGCTAGTATTGTACATAGGCATAATACGGATGCAGAGAGAAATTCTGTTGCATAAAGTGTCTGTCATTATTCATAGTGAACATTGAAGTTATTTCTAGCGTGAGTCAGGCCTACCTTTTTAAATATTTTACTGCGTATGTTTGACTAAGTAAAATATTCATGAATATATTTCAGAATAATCAAATCTAATTTAGATTCTAATTTAGAGTTTTTCTGTTCGACAGGTCACACTCTTCATATTCAGCATACTTGTGAACTGGAGAACTGTTTCCCACTCTAGAAAACGTTTCTGAATGTTAAACAGATTGTACTGTAGAAATACTACTCATTATTTTCTTATGAATGTATCTCAGGCATCCAAGACACACCACATGAGCTGACATACATGATGAATAGTGATGATTTGAAATGAACAGTTTGCAAGTAGTGCACAGATTGAAAAGTTTCCATCAATGGTATTTAGCAAAAGCTTATAAATAACACAGCTATTAATGAAACTCAGGAAACATTTCTGAATGAAAACGAGACTTAAACACAAAAGGATTTGGGGCTGAAATCTCTTTAACTGCTGAATCTCTGTTTCTTAAGATGGTACTTGGTGTAGTGACTAAATGTAATAAGTCATAGAATCACGGAATGTCCTGAGTTGGAATAGACTCATGAAGATCATCGAGTCCAACTCCTGTCCCTGCACAGCACAACCCCACAGTTCACACCATGTGTCTGAGGACGTTGTCCAGTCTCTTCTTGAACACTGTCAGGCTTGGGGCCGTGACACCTCCCTGTGGAGCCTGTTCCAGTGTCCAGCACCTTCTGGGTGAAGAACCTTTTCCTAATGTCCAACCTGAACTTCCACTGGCACATCTTCCTGACATTCCCTCAGGTTCTGTCATTGGTCACTAAACACAAGAGTTTCATGCCTGCTCCTCTTCCTCCCCTTGTGAGGAAGCTGTAACCACCATGAGCTCTCCCCTCAGTCTCCTCTTCTCCAGGCTGAATAAACCAAGTGACCTTAGCCGCTCCTCATACAGCTTCCCCTCCAAATCCTTCAACAACTTAATAGTCCTCTTCTGGACTCTCTCTAGTAGCTTAATATCCTTTTTTATCCTGTGTCCCCAGCCCTGCACACAGTGAATGCTCCAGGTGAGGCCGCACCAGTGCAGAGCAGAGCGGGACAATCCCCTCCCTGCCCGGCCGGCCATGCTGTGCTGGATGCACCAGGACATGGGTCTCTCTTGGCTGCCAGGGACACTGTTGGCTCATGTTCAACTTGCCATTGACCAGAACCCCCAGATCCTTCTCTGCAGAGCTGCTTTCCAGCACCTCATCAGTCTGTATGTACAGTCAGGGTTGCCATGTCCCAGGCGCAAAATCCGGCAAAGGATCTGCCAAAGGCTAAATTTCTTTTCGTATAAAATATGTGGGAAGCAAGAGTGAACATACAATGCAGGATCTAACCCCACATTTCTTACAGTGCAAAGCACATGGACTTTCTAAGCCCAACGAAGGTGCTGAGGAGGCAGCATCAGGCCAACACGATGACTTTACCATCACAAACACACGCCGGGAAGCAATCAGCACTGTCCAAAAGCTGCAACAAACAGCTCATTTCAGCAGTTTGCCAGTTTGACTTTCATTTCAAGGTGAAAGAAATGAATCGGGCTCTGTCAGAACTGCCTTTGGTTCCACAGTGATGTGGGAACTGATGTGGCAATGGGAAAATGAGTAGTAAAACTGGTAAAGCGTTCAAGGCCTTCCAAGGTAGTCGGAGCTTGCATCTAGACCCCAAATTATTTTACTGTAGAGCTGATCAGAAACCCCTTCAGTTTTTACACAGACTTTTATGATATCACAGACTGTAAATGTATATTATCAGTTGTGTGTATCTAAGCATTTATCATGTTTCTTTTTTTTTTTTTTCAAGTCTGATTCATCTCTGAGGCTGACACAGTTTTCTAGCTGGATGAAATAAAAGAAGATATGAATAACCCCCCTGCCTTCTCTCATTGTACAAGTTCAGCAACTCTTGCTGCCACTTCTCACTCAAATTATGCCAAGAAATGACAATTCAACTATCCATGCTCTGCAATGGGCATTTTGTAGAAATAGAAGACAGAGCTCTCTTCAAATATTACAGTAAAATAGATTGAATTGCCAATACATATATCTCGAGTGGGATGATCCTGTCAGCCACGAGGAAACCAAAGTTATTCAGAATTTTAGCCATCCTAATATTCCTAAATTTCTGTTACATTTTCACCTTGATCAAATATCTGCTTATGCAATCTCTGCTATGTGAGAAGGAGATCAAAGAGCAAAGTGCCTTCTCAAGGTTATGTCTCAAATCCAACCAGCAGGAAAGATTTTGATCTCATGTGTGATGAACAGTGCCATAATACTCATGGATTTCTTCACAAAGGCAGCAGACCAACTCTAGAAAAGCTGAAAGTTTTAATCAATGTACATAAATTGCCTAAGACAACAGAAGGAATTAGTATCAAATCTGGGATAAGGGAAACAAAGCATATCTGTGAAGAAACAACTAGATGTTTTAAGACAGATTTACCATAAAAGTTATCCAAGTACTCAACAGGAAACTTTGAATGGATTAATTTCTCTGCAGTCTGGGGTACAAATGGTACAACAAGGTTGCCATAAAATTGCCTTAATACATTCTATAGACCTGGTTGTGGTTGTTTCTCTCTGCATGTGAGTATGTTTATTTGCCTCAGGGATTTTTTTTATTACTGTTAGCCTCATGTTCTTGAGGTTTCAGATAGTTATTTCTGAAACATTCTCCAATTTAAAATGAAAATTTGCAGAGCAAATCATACACTTAGATGAATACCTCCTGCTTCCAAAATGTGTGCGTGTATGTATGTATATATATATATATACACACATAAATTTCCAGGTGGTAGGAATTAACCTGGCCTCTGCTAAACTGGTTAATTTAAAATGCATAAAACATCACAGGAACTCAGGAGAGAGCAAGTTAATGAATGTGGTGTTATATGCTCAGCTTCATTCTTCATCAATATTTATTTGCTTTCTCTACCCCGCCTTCTATGAATAAAAGACTTTTGAAAGTCTTTCCTCATTTTAAAGATGACTCTGAACCAAACTCCCACTCCAATTCAGTCTACACTTGCTGACAGTCACTCTATTCTCTCATCCAATTCATTGATGAATATATTGAATAGTACTGGTCCCAGTACTGACCCTTGAGGGACTCCGCTAGATATAGGCCTCCAACTAGACTCTTCCTCACTGACCACAACTCTCTGGCTCCTTTCCTTCAGCCAGTTCACAGCCCACCTCATTACCTCATCCAGTCCACACTTCCTCAGTTTAGCAGCGAGGATGCTGTGGGAGACTGTGTCAAATGCCTTAATGAAATCAAGATAAATCACATGCACTGCTTTGCTGTCATCTATCCACCTGGTTATGTCCTCATAAAAGGCTATGAGGTTGTTTAAGCATGACTTGCCCTTGGTGAAGCCATGTTGACTGCCCCTAATGACCCTCTTATCCTTATTATGCCTTGAGATGGCACCAAGGAGAAGTTGTTCCATCAGTTTCCCAGGGATGGAGGTGAGGCTGACCGGTTTATGGTTACCCGGGTCCTCCTTCTTGCCCTTTTTGAAGACTGGAGTGACATTTGCTTTCCTCCAGTCCTCAGGCACCTCTCTCGTTTCCTAAGACTTGGCAAAGATGGTGAAGAGTGGTCCAGCAATGACCTCAGCCAGCTCCCTCAGCACCTACCGGTGCATCCCATCTGAACCCATGGATTTATGGATGTCGAGATTGCTTAATTGCTCCCTAATCCAGTCCTCATCAACTAAGGCAGGTGTACAGGCATTTCAGAGAACGAGCCGAGCACACTGATTTCACCCTAGGGGGATGGGAGATCTTTCCTCATTCAGTGATGTTGAACATTAAAGTTTGTCACCATTATCAGAAGATTTATTAATTGACTTCTCTGACAAGGTTACCTAGCAGTTCCAGCCACCTTGTAATGAAGGTGTCAGTTCTCACGCTATGGAGAGTAATGATACACCCTTTTGAATGCCAGTTTTTGAATGAAGAAGGACAGTTTGACAGACTTTCACTCCAAGTAGTTTCAGGTTTATGAAAGGAGAGGTCACCCAAAATATGTCACGGAACCAGCTGATATTAAAGCTCTGGGATGCTGTCACTGTGAATTAACCATGTTATCGCAAACAAAATCACACCATTTCCAGTGATATAAATCATGGAAAACAAAACAGTGACATTTCAACCCTGAAATAAACTGCAAAACTTTCCCTTGTTTTGTAGATAACCTTTTTGGTTTCAAGTTTTTCACCTTCTGTCCATCTTCAGAGGAAACTTAACAAATAAGAAGTGTATGTTTATCACTAAAATATAAGTTCTTTCCACTGTTAAAATATTAAATACTAAACCGATGCCTGACAAAAAGACTTCTCCCATGGTGGCTGCTGCACAGCATTTCCTTTAGACGGGTTGAAATACATCAAGAAAAAAAAAAATAAAGAAAAGAAATTTAAAATACTTTGAGTAAAAAAGTAAAATGATTTTTTTCTAGCTCCCCTTTATTCGTCTGACATGCACGGAGATACTTCAGAGGGAAGTCGTTTGTTTAACAAGTCACTTTCTGGCAGCAGCAACCTCTCGTAAGGCAAGAGAAAAAAAAATCAATCCACTCTAGGATTTTAGGTCAAGAGATTTCTTTTTAAAGAATTACGTCTAGGAGTTCTTTTGATGAAAATAGAGGAATGAAAGGGGGGAAAATAATAAAGTAAAAGAGAAGCCATGCAAACTTCTGTCTGATCCTCACCTTACCTGATGTCTGACTGCCATGCCTTGATACCACTGCTCCTGCTGGCACCACGGTGTTTGGTTCTAGGTAACTTCCCAAGCACACTGTGCCTGTTTTGTCATTGAATTGTACCATTTCCAAAGCCAGATGAGACTGAGCCTGGAAACTGTCAGACACCTGTGAGCCAGAGCCCTTCTTCATGGATTTTCTTTCAAGCTACGAAGTAAGGCTAGTCAGACTCAGCTGTGTTAACTCCTCCGTCTTGGTTGTTTCTTGAGCGGGTCCAGAGACCCTGGGTGATGTTTTACTCTTTCAAGGAGAAGGAAATGACTTCTCCTCTCCCAGCTGGGGCTCACAAATCTTCAGGTAATACTTAAAAGCACAAGAAAGTCAATATGGTATGAGTTTCTCATATGTATTTTGAAGGTCACAGTAGCACCTTGCTCTATCCATGGTGTCACCAAGAACTCTGGAAGAAAACAATCATCTCAGGTATTCACACTGGGAGGGTTATGCAGGAACGTAGGTCCTCAGAGGAATTGAAATAGCTTCAGATCCTGTCATTGCAATGCTGCAGCTGCAGGAGGAATTCATGAATGTCCCTTCCTCATCCAACCTGCTGTTGCAGCCCTAAACGGGGCTTCCCAATCAAGGACTTTTTTGCCTCTCCCGGATCCTGGTTGCATACATCACCGTCACTGTAGAAGTGAAGAGGAGAGGCCAATGAAGCTCAGTGAGGAACCAAGTGGGGACAACGTCCCTTTTTCCTCTCATTGCTTCAGCTGCACCAAAGCCTGCACTGCCACATTACCCTTTAGCAGTTAGGAGTCCATCTCTATAACCTGCTCTATAACTTTTTTCCCCAAGAAAACATCACTGATTGTATTTCTAGATAGGGCATTTCACTGGTGCTTGAACTAGCCCCAGGTGTTATTTTTATGGTACAGAGGTAGTGTGATGGAGGAAGAACAAAAAAACCTGAGCCATTGATAAGAGAGTTTTCTTCTTCCAAAGATGAAGCCTAGTGAGCATTCCTGTAACCACCAGTAGGAGAGCTCTTCCTCCAGTTTTCTGAAAATAGATAACTATGACATAATAGAGTCTGCAGCTCCCTTCACTTCACTTTGCATTTCCCTTCCAGCCCTGTAAAACAAGCCATTTATTCTCTAAGATCATCAAATTTTAGTTCTTTTAATAATCAAATTACCAGCAAAAGTAAATGTGACAGGTCCATTTCCAGCCCTTTTAACGATCCTCCCATTTTACCATCCTGAGTTCCCTGCCTTCATCACTTTCTCCCTTGTGCCTTGGCTCTGACACCTATGAGCCCCAAAGGCTTTATTTATGTTAATTAACAACGAAGTTTCCTTCCAAGTGAATAGCCAGATAGACTCTGGATACAATGGCAGAGTCAGCTTTATATACCGTGATTTACTGTTAAAAGATATGGACCAAGAGAAAACTGGCCTTCTGAAGCACTCAAGCAGGCAGCAGTGCCACTTGGAGTTTGGGTATTTCAGCTCTGAATGGCATCCCATTCTTGAAGCGGGTACTGCAGCTTTTCAGTCACCCTTTTACTTTTTCCATTTATTTGCAGATATCATCCAGAGCTCCCTGCACATGCCTGGTACAATGATTTCTCTCTTTGTGGCATTGCTCATTCTTTATCTGTGGGCAGCAACTTAAGGATGCAGTTTGCCCCAGAGACACTATGCAAAACGAAGCTGTGCTGCAGGTGACGGGGTATGTTTGGAACAAAGACAGAAGGAGCAGGGAGCTTGACAAAGTCACTTAACACTGGATTTTACAGAGGGAGATTTCACAGATTTAGCAAAGCTTACCTCTCCCGTGGCCCAGGGTATTTGCTGGATACACGTGCTGTTTGCATGCACGCTTCAGAGGACTAGAGGTGGGGGGAGGATCTGAACAGTCAAATGGGAGGCTCAGAAGTAGGTTGGAAGCTGAAGATACATATTTAAGGTCTCCACAAAGACTCAATATGCACAAATACAGGCACTGCAATTACATACATATGCACAGTTACTCATCTGTTTGTCACTCACTGGCTTCTCCAAAAATGTCATGGCTGGAAGTCCCTCCATTCCCTTTATATAGTAAACTGCACATTATTGATGTATGTGCAAGGTTTTTCTGCTGCCTTCTACAGCTCAGTCACGTTAAACAGCTCACCACTGGCATGCTTTTCTTTAGGCAGGCCAGTGAAGGTAGAGGTCTTTATTTGGCTGGACCTGTTTTTAGAACATGAGATCTTACTTATTCTGTGACACATGTGTAACCTTGACATTTGTTTCTCATCCCTCCATGTCCCTGGCATAGCCAGCTGCTAGTCCTGAACAACAGGGTGTTGAATCATCTGTAGAAACAGCACCAATTAACTTCAACAATTGGAAGTAAAGGTCTAGTGAATTAGGTAAGAACATTGTAAAGGTCAGTGTACATGGCAAATGTGTGTGCTCACGTACCTCATATTCCACCCCATAACAAAAGCTGTCTTGATGAACCTCCAGCAGAGCATGAGAACTTGACAGCAGGGTTCTCTGATAGTGAACACTGGTCAGAGATCTGACATGTTCATGACTGCTTTTCATGATGCTCTTTCAGACATTGTGCTTTTTGCCCTTGTTCCACTTGTATTCCTTCATACATACGTTTGATTTCTATGAGGGGCAGATTTGGTACCACCATTGGTGGCAGGGAGTACAGAGACCATTACAATGGAGATCTTAACAAGCACTTACCAGAGAAAGAGGGCTGCAAGAATACAGTACATGCTCAGGAAATTCCAACACACACATCTGCAATGCATATCGGGAATGGGTAGACAAGATAAAACATCAGAGTTATGGTAGTCCTAAGCATTGCTTGCTTAACTAACAGCTAACATTACCTTCATCCATAACATCTGCCTAGCAACAACACAGCTTCCAGCTTCTCCTAGCGGTAAATCTCAACTCAAGCTGTGCTTTTCTGGGTATCTCACAGAAAGGTCATTGCCAGCAGACACATTATGGGCATTAGCGATTCTGAACATTTTACCAACCTCTCTTAGAAGTGCTGCATAAGTCAAACAATGACCTGTTTAGCTGTGCTGTGCCCCTGAATAAGAAGAGCATCGACAAACCAAAGCGTCAGTGTCTGGAATAACAGAAAAACTTTTTAATGATTTATGATTTGAACTGGTAAATTTGCTAGCTAGATGGATCTGCAATTGAACAAACCAAGGCTAACCTGAGGCTACAGAACCTCTGTCAGCACACTGCAGAGGTTTTACTGGAGATTGATTGTGTTATCTCATTGCCACATAATCACCAGGTTAATTCTTAAGATTTTTTTTTTTTTTCTTAATTATTATCACTTAATCCAGACACTCTCTGTTCACTTTCTCACCTGGTGTTGATATACCAGCTTTTGGAGTTCAAATCTTCTAATAACTTGCAGCAAGATATTAAGCTTTATTATGTATTTTTGCTTCTGAGAACAGCAGGTAGAATTTGCAAAGTCATGGGAGACAGATAGCAGACTGAAAAGACAAATGGGGAGCAATCTCCCTCTAACCAAACAGAATTGCACCCACAGCTTAGCAGATATATCAGATGATTTCTAAGTTGTTGTACCAACAGTTAATGGAGAAAGATCAGTTTATGTTTATTTATACAGAGTAATCTTTCAGTAGAATAGTAACTGGACTCTTTCTTGCAGAGCATATTTCTAAACAACAATTTTCTGTATTAAAAGAAAGAAACAGATTTTAGAATATTGACTTTCCCTTCTTTATTTTAATTTCTGAGACAGGATCTGAAGACAACCTCTTATAAAAGACATTTTCTATCTAAGGTTGCATGTATGGGCTAAAGGGCTTATATGTTTCCTCATCAGTGTGTTACTTGTTAAACATGATTTTTTTTCTCATGGCATCCTTCAAATAAATTATTTTATTCCAGCATTACTCCGTTTACTCTTACTCTGTTTATAAATTATATTCTTTCATGTCTATATAATGAAAATTTCAAATCAGAAAGCATCAGATGATGAATGCAGTCCATTTTTCTGACTTCCTGGGCAAATGTCCCGCTTTATTCACAAATCCTATTTTGCTTTCACAAATACAGTCATCAAAATGAAGCCACTTTTAATCATTACTCAGTGATAATGTGTATTATAACACCGTGCTTTCAGGTAAACTGAGATTTACTGGAAAACTTGCAATCAGTTTTGCTGCCACATTCAGGATACAGAATCCCAGATACTCCTTCCATCTGGTAACCGCTGGACCACAAGGTCCAGTGACTGGGTCACATATTCGTGACTAGGCATAGGCTAAGCTATAGACAAATAGACAAATTTTCAGGAACTCCAGCACTTTCTCTGACTTCAGGTAGTCAGTTTTCATCCCCTAGAACTCTCCTACTTGGAAATCCTCACCAAGTAGGATTTCCTCCTACTTGTTTTCCATTCCCTAATGTCCATCTAAGTTATCCTTATCAAGGTCAGTTTTAATTAGTGAACTGAAGATTGAACATTTTCATTAATGATATAGAAGAGGGTAGGAATTAGCTGGGCTCATTTGGAGAGCTTTAAACTAGGCTCGAAGGGGGATGGGGTTGTAGTTGGGCTTGCCCCAGTGGGGCAGCATTCTAAAACAGATGAGGACCGGGTGGCCTCCTGTGCCCCTAGGGAGAAATTGGTGTGCTCTGCTCGCTCCCTGAAATGCCTGTACACCAATGCGCGCAGCATGGGGAATAAGCAGGAGGAGTTAGAATCCTATGTTCGGTCGGGAGATTATGATCTGGTGGCAATCACAGAAACATGGTGGGACAGTTCACATGACTGGAATGTGGTCATGGATGGCTACGCCCTTTTCAGGAAAGACAGGCCAGCCAGGCGTGGTGGTGGAGTTGCTCTCTATGTGAGAGAGCAACTGCAATGTACTAAATTCTGCCCAGGAGCGGATGAGGAACGAGTTGAGAGTGTATGGGTCAGGATCAAGGGACAGGCTGGCAGGGGTGATACTGTTGTAGGTGTCTATTACAGGCCACCAGATCAGGCTGAGGAAGTTGATGAGGCCCTCTATGCACAGCTGAGAGTGGCCTCACAGTCACAGGCCCTGGTTGTTGTGGGTGATTTTAACTTCCCTGATGCTTGCTGGAAGGACCATTCAGCCAGCCAGCCCCAGTCCAGGAGGTTCCTCCAGTGCACTGATGATAACTTCCTCATGCAGATGGTGGAGGAGCCGACCAGGAGAGGTGCACTGCTGGATCTCATCCTCACTAACAAAGAGGGTCTGGTCGAAGCAGTAAAGGTTGAGGGCTGCCTGGGTTGCAGTGACCACGAGATGGTGGAGTTCAGCATCTCGTGTGGCAGGAACAGAATAGCAAGTAGAATTGCAACCCTGGACTTTGGCAGGGCTAATTTCGGCCTTTTCAAGCAATTGCTGGGGGAAATCCCATGGGCAAGACTGCTTGAAGGAAAAGGGGCCCAACAGAGCTGGATTGCATTCAGAGATTGCTTCTTCCATGCTCAGGATCAGAGCATCCCCACACGTAGGAAGTCGAGGAAGGGAGCCAGGAGGCCTGCGTGGTTGAATAGGGATCTGTTGGGTATGCTCAAGCAGAAGAGGCGAGTTTACAGGTCATGGAAGCAGGGACTGGCCACTTGGGAGGAATATAAGGCTGCTGTTAGAGGATGCAGGAAGGCAGCTAGGGTAGCCAAGGCCTCCTTAGAATTACAGCTGGCGAGAGGGGTCAAGGACAGCAAGAAGAACTTTTTCAAATACATAGCAGATAAAACTAATACCAGAGGCAATGTAGGCCCACTGATGAATGAGGTGGGTGCCCTGGTGGCAGAAGACACAGAGAAGGCAGAATTGCTGAATGCCTTCTTTGTCTCTGTCTACTCCGCTGGAGGATGTCCTGGGGAACCCTGTACCCCTGAGACCCCGGATGAAGCCAGGTTAATGGAGGAGTTTGCTTTAGTCGATGAGGACTGGGTTAGGGAACAATTAAGTAGTCTGGACGTCCATAAATCCACGGGTCCAGATGGGATGCATCCGCGGGTGCTGAGGGAGCTGGCTGAGGTCATTGCTAGACCGCTATCCATCATTTTTGCCAAGTCTTGGGAAACGGGAGAGGTGCCCGAGGATTGGAGGAAAGCAAATGTCACTCCAGTCTTCAAAAAGGGCAAGAGGGAGGACCCGGGTAATTATAGACCGGTCAGCCTCACCTCTGTCCCTGGGAAAGTAATGGAACAGCTTATCCTTGGTGTCATCTCAAGGCACATCAGGGATAAGAGGGTCATTAGGGGCAGTCAGCATGGCTTTACCAAGGGTAAGTCATGCTTGACCAACCTCATAGCCTTTTATGAGAATGTAACAAGGTGGATGGATGATGGCAGGGCGGTGGATGTGGTCTACCTTGACTTCAGTAAAGCCTTTGACACAGTCTCTCACAGCATCCTCACAGCTAAATTGAGGAGGTGTGGTCTAGACAATAGAGTAGTGAGGTGGGTTGCAAACTGGCTTAAAGAGAGAAGGCAGAGAGTGGTGGTCAATGGTGCGGAGTCCACTTGGAGGCCAGTATCTAGTGGAGTGCCTCAGGGGTCAGTACTGGGGCCAATATTATTCAATATATTCATTAATGATTTAGACGAGGGAATTGAGTGTACTATCGGCAAGTTTGCTGATGACACTAAGCTGGGAGGAGTGGCTGACACGCCAGAAGGCTGTGCTGCCATCCAGCGGGACCTGGACAGGCTGGAGAGTTGGGCGGGGGATAACCTGATGGAATTTAACAAGGGAAAGTGTAGAGTCCTGCATCTGGGCAGGAACAATCCCAAGTTCCAGTATAGGTTGGGGCATGACCTATTAGTGAGCAGTGTAGGGGAAAGGGACCTGGGGGTCCTGGTGGACAACAGGATGACCATGAGCCAGCACTGTGCCCTTGTGGCCAGGAAGGCTAATGGCATCCTTGGGTGTATTACAAGGGGGGTGGTCAGTAGATCGAGAGAGGTCCTCCTTCCCCTCTACTCCGCCCTGATGAGACCCCATCTGGAATATTGTGTCCAGTTCTGGGCCCCTCAGTTCAAGAAGGACAGGGAACTGCTGGAGAGGGTCCAGCGTAGGGCAACAAAGATGATTAAGGGAGTGGAGCATCTCCCTTATGAAGAAAGGCTGAGGGAGCTGGGGCTCTTTAGTTTGGAGAAGAGGAGACTGAGGGGTGACCTTATTAATGTTTATAAATATATAAAGGGTGAGTGCCACAAGGATGGAGTCAGGCTCTTCTCAGTGGCAAACAATGGTAGGACAAGGGGCAATGGGATCAAGCTGGAACACAAGAGGTTCCACTTAAATTTGAGAAAGAACTTCTTCTCAGTGAGGGTAACAGAGCACTGGAACAGGCTACCCAGGGAGGTTGTGGAGTCTCCTTCCCTGGAGACATTCAAAGCCCGCCTGGACACCTTCCTGTGCGACCTCACCTAGGCGTTCCTGCTCCAGCAGGGGGATTGGACTAGATGATCTTTTGAGGTCCCTTCCAATCCCAAACATACTGTGATACTGTGATACTGTGAAAACATCATATTAATGCAGTGGATTGATGATACTAGAATGGAAGAGAGACACCCAAGGGAGAAGGATAATTCAATGATAAGGAGGACAAAGAAGTTATTTCTCTTCATTAAAAATATCCTGTTTTTTTCCCCCTAATCTTTCCTATCTTTTCTGTCTCTCAGTTTGATGTTCTAACTTGATAGCACCTTGTTAGGGATATGTCGTACTTTAAATTTTACGCTAAAATATAAATCATAAAGTATAAAGTTGAAACCAAAGCTTTTTGAGCTTGTCTTTTCTTTCCTTACCATGAACCCATTCATACAGTTTAAACTAGATGTAATACATTATCACACTTGTTTGTAGCTTTTCACATGGACCTTACAGTGAAGAAGATGATGTGACAAACAAGAGAACAAAGACAAATGAAGTCCAGTGTACCTTGAATATCACCTGAAGATACAACCAACCTTCCCCATGCACACACACTTGGAATGAAAAAGTACATGGAAAATACTTCTGCTACAACATTTACTCCTGCCTGTATTGCTGCTTCAACATAAGGTTTCTGTTCATCATTATCACAACTAATTCTGTTCTATCAAGCCAAACAGAAACAAATAAATTAACTTCCTACTCTTTAAAAGAGGGCATCTTTGAAGACCCTCCTTCTACACAATAGTGTACAGAGGAGGATGAAAGGATTGCTCGACACTTATAAATCTATGTGCAAGAAGTGGTCAGGATTTTCTTAGTGGTATGCTTTGCATGGTTGGTATTCAGTAAGGTTTCCCAGGTCTCAGCTGTGAGTCAATGAGTAAACACAAAGGTATTATGTCAGGGTGCATGTGAGACAGAAAGAAAACGTTACTCGATAACTAATTTGCTGGTGAGTAGGATATTCACTGTAAATGTGTCTGAAGCTGCAATTTACTGCTGTGTCTGGGCTGGTATTCCAAGATGTATCTCTTTCATATGTTCCTTAGAGAAAAGTTTATAAAAGACTAGCTCGCAAAAGAATAATGAAAATAAAGCTGAGACATCCTTGACACATAGTGAAGCATGATTTTTATTTTACTGTCAGGCCTTCATTTTCCTCCTACCCCTCAGAGTACACGAGTTTCAAAGGGGTGTTTGAGACAATGTATGCTACAAGAGAGGAACATATATGATACCAAGCAGTGCCTCAGCTGCCTCACTCCTGACTAACATTAATAGTTTTGAGTTTGAAGATACACGGGTTTTCCATTCATCCTTTCAAAAGGCTCCTTTTCATGTGAAAAACAATGCATCTGGGTGCTACACTAGTAAGTTTTTCAGAAATCCATCAAACAAACACAACAGCCTTATGACTGAGGCTGTCCCACTCCTTCTCCCTCTCCATCCCTGGCCAATGTAGTTGGAATGGCTTTCTGGTAGCAACAGCACCGAGTATTTCAGAGGACCCCCAGTACTTCTACAGGATCTGCAGAAATATTCCCTTTCATGTCTAGCTTAGACTACCCAGACTACTCCTCTTGGGAGTATATCCATGTGTCTTGCTTCAATAAAAGCTGTTGCATAACTTGATAGTTTGAAAGATCTTTTCATTGATCTCAGATACTCTTTGCTTATCTAATTTCCTGCTCAACACCATGGCCATGGTGTGTGCTCTGTCAGACTTCCTCTAATGAGACACCTAAGGATTTGTTGGGCCCTGCAGCACTCCCAGCTGGAGATAAGTTTGGTCTGCAATGAAAGGCAATTAGTGAGGAGAGTTCCACTCAGCTTTATCATGGGGAGTTGGATAAGGAAAATAAACATGCCTCTGAAAAAGTGATTCTAGTTTGTATTTTACTGGTTCTCCACCTTAAACTCATGAAGGGGAGGTAGATGCTCATCTTAGAATCATAAAATCATAGAATCATGGAACAGTTTGGTTTGAAGAGACCTCCAAAGCTCATCCAGTGCCACCCCTGCCATGAGCAGGGACATCTTCACCCAGATCAGGTTGCTCAGAGCCCCGTCCAGCCTGGCCTGGGATGTCTCCAGGGATGGGGCATCCACCACCTCTCTGGACAACCTGGGCCAGTGTTTCACCACCCTCAGCATAAAAAATTTCTTCCTCATGTCTGACCAGAATCTCCCCTCCTTTGGTTTAAAACCACTATCCCTTGTCCTGTCATAACACACCCTTCTAAAAAGTCTGTCCCACATTTACACAAGCAATAACTGACACACCACAGCCACCAGTGGAGTTGCTCATGCTCTGCCCGAGAAAGAAATGAGGCACAGAGAATCTGTCCCACTACAAGTGGCTTAGATAGCAATGCAGCAGAAATGCTTGAGATACAGTGACATGGTGTATTTCTCATAGAAATGTTCAAAAAGTCTGTTAAGACAACTTACCTTCAGCACACAATTCCTATACAGATACACTCCCTCCCACTCCATTCTTCTCAACTGTGAGAAGTTTGGAATAAACATTTACTGGGTTTTTTTCCTGTTGGTAGTGGGTTTATGTCCATACATCTTTGAAATTCTGGAACCTACGCTTAATAAATACATGTGCCTGATGCCAGAAATGGGATAACAGAGCTTTCTGGAGAAATCCCAGGACCACGTGGTATCCTAATAGTACCCTCAAAGTACAAAAGCCAAGATTCACATGTGTTTCCAGGTACAGAAACAAATTTCCGTAATGCTCCTCCTGCCTCTATGTTATAACCACCTCTTGTGCCTTGACTTACATCTGATTTGTGTGCTGTTGATGATTCAGCCATTATGGTTGGTGATTGTACAGCACCTTTCCTAATAGTGCCCTGATATGACTGGAGCACCTAAGGACTAACTCAGCATAAATATCTACTCATTCTTTTTCTAAGGTATAATATACATTTCGTATTTGTACAACTAATAACATAAGGAATTCTAGATATGATGTTTCAGTGGTATTTTAACCCAGATCCATAGAATAGTTTTGCATGTGGCAGACCACCGAGCATACAATTTTGGTGGAGTGAAAACCAGAAAGGAATATGTATCCCAGGCTCACAAGGGACAGAAATGAACATTTAACATCAAACATCAATGGTTTATCCAGGGCTACACCTGATTTGCGGGGAATTTGAATTGACACTTTTATGGCATTTTACAAGTTTTGAAAACCCATATGCCTGAAGATTACATTTTTATGAATTACATTCTTTTAATATTCTTTTAACTCTAGTCCTTAAAGCAAGAGTTTGCAGGAACTTTTAATTTGATCTTGTTGATTTTTTTTCTGGATGTTAAAAAACTTTATACCTCTTTAAAATTATGATTTGCATTGGAAAGATTAAATATGAGTTTTGATCTGCAACTGGGCAATATAGAGCCCCAACATTCTTTGCCTTCCTGAGGTAAGATAGGGCTGTGGTTTATTTCGCATTTACTCTGCTTAGAAAGCACAACCTGGCAACTAAGGAACAGTCCTGGGTACCAGGAGGTAACCAGCTCTCCAGGACAGGCATGTGAGCTTCTCATCTTATAATGGCTATAAGTGAGTGTCAGTTTTTTCTATTCTGCCATCTTTTCCTGTTTCAAACTGTAATGCACAACTGACACAAAAGTAGAAGGAGGAGGATGCTTGTCCACTTACTATTTTAATTGTCTTGCTCTTGTCTCTTGGAAACACTAGGGTGCTTCACTGACAGAAGAAAACTGCTTAGAACCACGTCATGGTCAACCCCAGCCAGCTACTAAGCACCACGCGGCCACTCATTGCTCACTACACAGTGAGATGGGGAAGAGCATCAGAAGGGTAAAAGTGAAAAAACTCTTGGGTTGAGATGAAGACAGTTTAACAGGTAAAGCAGAAGTTGTGCACACAAGCAAAGCAGAAGAAGGAATTCATTCATTGCTTCCCATGGGAAGGCAGATGTTCAGCCATCTCCAGGAGAGCTGGGCTTCATCACCTAATGATGACTTGGGAAGACAAACACCATCACTCCAAATGCCCCACTCTTCCTTCTTCCCCCCTCCCAGCTTTGTACACTGAGCGCGACATCATATGGTGTGAAACATCCCCTTAGGTCAGTTGGGGTCAGCTGTCCCAGCTGTGCCTCCTCTCAACTTCTGGTGCACCCTCAGCCAAAAAAATTTTGACTCTTTGTAATCACTGCTCAGTAGTGACTAAAACATCCCAAGCTAAACTGGGACCCACAATTTTAGTACAGAAAGATTAGAATAGCAATTACAGATTCTATAACACTTACAGCCAAATCACAGCAAGCTGCAAACTATATCCTCTTGTTCTAACAGATAAAATCAGGGAGGTCCCCAGGTCTGTACTACACAATAGGTCAGACTAGTTGATTATAGGGGTTCATTTGGATGTTTTAGTCCTGGAATCTGTGGGCCTCTAGTTGATATTGTATCTCCAACCATAAATTTAGATCCTTGCACAACTACAGTGCATGATTAAATCAGGAATTCCAGTTATACTGCATGTAGCTGTGGTACTGGAAGGGAAGAAAACACAGCCTATGATGTCAGAAGCATGGTAAGAAAGATGAGATGTTCTCAGCTACCAGGAATATCAATAACTAGAATTTGCTCTGAATCTTTCATCAATTATTTGACAACTTGAATCACTTTTTTCCAAGAACACAAGTATGAATGGGGGAAAATCATGTTAGGACTCCTCTAGAAGCAAAATATTGCCGTGTTCTCTTTCCTTGGTAAATTGATCTGACTCCAATTTGATATTCCTTTCTGTCCTGAAAGATAAAGATGAAGCTAGCCTGGATTACTGTTTGACAGAATCACTACAACGGTGTCACAAATTTGCTTTCCCCAGAGTATGAGGGACTGAAAAAAATGAGCTACCATTTACAGGAAGGATGCTACTTTATTTTAAGCATAAGTTATTATAATTAATTACATCATAATATTACTTCAGCAGCAATCCCTTGAAGGGCTAGAATTCCCTTTTTTCATCTAGTTTGATTAATTTGTTGGAAGAGGATCTTCTAGGACACAAGCTCATAGAATTAATAACTGATAGATCTTGTTCAGAGGAAGAATTTTCACTTATGGTACTCTCCAGCCATTTCTAGGCAGAGATAACCAACATGTTCCCATAAAGGACACAAAACTTCAAGTTGTATGAAGCTTCACTTCTCCAAAAGAAAATAATTTCATGAGGTTGATGCCAGGGTGGTCTCCACAATTAGATTAAAATCCCCTCAGGCAGCACAAATAAATGGTTCCTCTAACAAATGCTTCAAAAGCACCACAGGTGGTGACCTGTCCAACAGTGAACATAAGATGATCACCAAACAATCTATAGACACACTGAGCACTGTGCCTGACAGTCTTTGAGGTCATGTAGAGACAGTGGTTCTTCAGAAGTTCAGCTACTGGTCCTCTTTAACTCTGTTTTTCAATCACTGCCTAGTCATTTAGGAAGAGAAAAAATTTCTCATTATTGACAAAAAACAAAGCAGGACAAGTGGCCTCTTTTTGACCTTTTTTTGTCCTTACAAGCATAAGTGTCCCAAAAGGCTCCCAACTAGTTTCATAATATTTGTGAACAACTACCTATCCAAGAGTCTTCTTTTTGAGTCCATGGAAAAGTTAGCTATATCTGGACTTCAGTATCTTTATACGTGAAGCTTATGTGGTGTTATGAAACTAAGACTCTTGTCAGTTTTGAGGAACTTCCACATGATAATCTCCATGAGTAAGGGGTATCAACAAGTTCCTTTCCAGATGGTACATGTTGTGCTCTTTGGTTTTCGAATAGTTCTAAAACACAGGAAGGGATTTTGTAGAGTGAGAAAGATATCTCTATAAAGTATTACTGGGTAGCTGATGTGCAAATCATTAATATAAAAGATTATGGTTATACGAATGTAAAGCTTTTCAACTAGGATATGAATAATTGCCAGAGAGCAGGATAGAGTTACAGAAAATTTTCCATCATCAAAGAGAAGCTATTATAGGTAAAATGATACAAAATATTGTTTGGAATTACATTAAATTATACTGAAATCTTTAAATCACTTTCCTTTTACAATCACTTTATATCCTCTGCTTTCAAATATGCAATTTCTGAAAGTACAGCTTCTTTGAAAAGAAGAAATTGCGAACTGAACAGGACTAAACTTTAAAAGGCATGGTATATGCAAATATTTCATTTTAACTGGTGTCAGCTGTTTCAGGAAGTGAAAGGCTGATCAACTCTGTAATGGAAATAAATCAGTCATTTAATATACCTCAGTGCCATGGCAGTAGGAGGAACAAAACAAAAGTATCTAAGTTAAAGGAGCCTCAAGTGGTCCCTGCTGCAAACATGCAGTTAACCAAGCTGTGTGAAACGGTGAGCTTTTCACTCCTCTCATAATAACAAGAGTTAAAGTGGACTTTAAGTGTGTTTATGTTTACAGAGCTGTACCTTTCTCCTCCTGTAGAAATAATTGTTCTGGGTCCCCACTGAGCTGCCCTGCATCTGATCACTGTACTTTTTATTAGGACATAAACCTGCTGTTTCTACCATACTTACGCATGACTTGCTCCAGGGGTCAGGAAGGACCTGACGTGAGCAAACCATGGGAGGCCTCTTCTTCACACTAAGAAGGAGTGCCCAGAGGGCCCCACATAACCATCCTTCTTCAGCCTGTTTTAACATCAATACACAAAACAAAGTTAGCAAAACTCCAGGCTAGAACCCAGTATGAAGCTTTCCCACACAACAGATCTTATAGATAAAATGTAGACATTAAGGTAGGTGCCAGACCTGAAGTCACTGGTAGCTTTTGTGTGGACCTGAGTTCACTTTCAGTTAGGTTCTAATTGAAACATGAAATATTTAATCACAGTTCATTAAATGTCTTTGAAATGGTATTTGTCAGACATTCTAGTTTTCTGAATTTTCCACCTGTCATTGTTTAAAAATTTTCATTTCTTTTTTGCCTTGTTGCCAGAAAGAAAGATAATAAACGGCTAGCCCTGGAGCAGGACCCAATAGTATGCTGCATGCTGGGACTTTCACAATAAGTTTCTGCTCCAGGGAGTATGGCAGACACAGTGAGCTGTAGAGCTTATTGATGGCATGTCTCTGCTTTCCCTTATGTATTCCCTGTATAGAGTTATCGACAGATATTGGGCACCCTCCACCACCCACCTCCTTGCTCTGTACTAACAGACAGAGAGGCTTGTCATGCTCTGCACCTGCTCCATACTGCCATGGACCAACCATATTTATTCATTTTGGAATCTAATGAAATCCCTTACTGCCTTATTGAATGAGTCGTTTCATTTTTAATGACTTTTCCTAAGTTTCCTGCAGCTCCTTTTAACCTGGAGAGAAAAGAAGAAAAAAAAAAAAAAGGATGGAAACCAGAGTCCTGGCATTGGGGGACTTAAGCTCCACTTAAGCAAGTGTCCTGCAGTCTGACCTTGGGGACACAGTAAGAAACCTGCCATTCTCTCAGCCTTGTCCCCTGAACTAACAAAAGAGGTGATCCCAAATCCCTTTTTAATGACTTCAAAGGCATGAGCTAAAAATCCACTGAACTGGTAGGAAGGTTCAAATTGATTTTTCATTGTTTTGGATTGGGCCCAAACGCAACATGGAACAGCTAGATGAAGATCAACCAAGAAAAAAATTGCAATGATCTGATTACCCGACTAAGAGAATGGTAAAGTAGTTCCAATACAATTCCCACTGAAGTCTTGAATCTTTTTTGCTATGAGAAAAATAAGACGCAACCAGACACCTCAGAACAGCCCACCCCTCCTTGTAACCCTGTCAAGGTTTAATGCAAGGCAACAATAAACAGTGGTAGATGCTCTCTGTTACCTCTTACCCTCCCCCCACCCTCTCCTTTAGATAAGAACGATGATAAGGAAGATAAGGAGGAAGAAAGAGAGACTTCAAGTTAGAAGGGTTTTAAGGGCTTTACTAATGCTTCTAATAAATAGAGAATATGATACAAAATATACAAAACCAATCTTAAATGTCCCGGGGTAGAGTAGCATTTAACTCTTCCCGCGATGGGTGGAGCTGACGTGGCTCCAGCAGCTGCAGGGCAAGCACCCAGAAGTCATGGGTGGGACTTCACAGCAAACTGGAAGCTGTATGCAGGGATTGCAGGACCTCGGACCTAGCATCACAAGCATGGGTGACAGGGTCCTCTCTAGATGCCAGCCATGGTCGAAGAGCGCGAGACCCTCATGATCTCCCTCTTACATAGAATGTATGACGATTGTGGGATGGAATACTCAGTTGGTCAGTATTAGTCACCTGTTCTGTCCACCCCTCCTCAAACATGCCCCTCTCAATTATAGGATGTGTGGAATCTTATCAGTCTTCTTGGCCATCATAACAATAAATCTAAACATGAGCTTCTTCAGCGTTCCGTTGGTCATCTTATCAGCTCCAACCACAGTGTCCGAAAGAAAAATATGCAACTAACTTCAGGAAAGTGCAGTTACTTAGAAGAACTTAGGTGAAAGGAAAATTCACTAAAAGAGAAACTGGTCTGGTTTTTAACAAAACTAGTACAAACCCTCATGTAGATGATTTTTTGGCAATGGTCAACTATGTTGCCTTCGTTTGAAGAATGGACACAAAAAGTCTATAGGCAGACTAGTCTCATATCGTCCAGAATTACTGTGGTGCTTGCAATGTCTACTCACATTCTGTGATTTTTAACCCTGTTTCTTTCCCAGCTTTCAGGTCTAAAAATCTACCATCAGCTTTCACGCAATTTTCCTTGAAATGCACAATCTTATTTGAGCTTCATTTTTTGCTCTTTTTTGTTTGTTTTTATTTCATTTTACCTCTCCATATTGTATCGTGAAGACCATTACTGTCCCTCTCCTAGAAAGTTACCTTAGACAATGTTTTCCTAACCTGCTCACAGTAGCTTTTCCTGTAACTGGACATTTCCATGTCAATCACTTATTTTTAGTATTTAAAATCATTCATTCACTTGCTCCTTCTTCAATTGAACCTTTCCTCCTCACTACAGTTTTGACTTTTGGAATGCAGTAGCTCTTTCCATAGCATCGAACTGAACTCTCATTCTGTGTAAAGCCTCTACCCTGTGTCCTCCATGAGTTCTCATTTCAAACCTCATCTAGGAACACTTTCCACCATTACTCTAAACTGCCCTATCTTTTACTTCTTTTTTTTTTTTTTTTAATACCAGTTGGCTTTCCTTTAAACCAGTAAAGCGTTATGGGATATCATTTGTATAAAAGATGATTGTTTCTTTAAAGTTATGTCCAATTTTTGCTTGGTTCAAGATAGGGATATTTTATGCCCAGGAGCTCATGATCTGAGGATGGATGTAGTTTAAAGGAGGAAAAGAAAACCAGGCACACAGCCCATTTTAGCCTACTTTTGAGAGAAGGCAGCAGTACTTCATGCCAAGTTTTTGGACTAACTCCCCATCAAATATGAATAGGATCAGACTTTTCACTCTAACAAATTTAATGAGGTATATCTGCTATCAGATAATAAATACTTGCTGCACCTAATATCTGAATTGAAAATTATTTGGTTTGTCAGCCTTTGAAGCCTCTACCTGGGCAGAGTATATTCAAATTAATGCACTGCAAGTAATAAAGCACAAAGGAGTGTTTAAGATGTGGGTGGACGTTGGGCCATTTTTATGGGAAGCTATACGTAGTAGGGCTCATGGGCAGCAGTGGGAGTTGTTGATCAACAACCTGACAAAACTGGAAGTGGTGGCAGAGTGAGAGCAGTCATGGGGGTGAGGAGGACTCAGAGTCCACCAATGGGGAAGAAGTAGGGGAGGGGAGAGTTATGCAGAGCTTTGGAGAGAGTGACAAGAAGGTTTAATGTGATGCACTGTTGAATCAGGAGCCAACAGCCATATTCTGTTGAATGGGGTTGTATTGTACTTTCAGTTTTCAGCAACGACTGTCACAGCTTATCCCTGCCACTGCAGTGCTATAAAATGTTAAATATTGTTATCTAAACACAGAGGGAAGGAGGGAAGTCAAGACAGGTTTATAAAACCTGTTATAAAACCAGCAGAAACTGTGCTGGGGAGAAAGCCTACAAGGAAGATTGTTCCCAGCTCCCCAAAAGCCTCCACCTGTTTCATCCTGTTCCACCTGGAACCTTTCTCTCCAGCTTAAACAGGCCATTATAGGGTTATAAACCATCCCAGTGCCTGCATCAAAAGGTTCATTTTGCTAATGCTGCATAATCATCCTCATGTCAGCTGTTTAGCAGCACAGAGTATCAGTCAGATACATCATTGCAAGGGTTACAATTTGAGGATAATGTATGTAATAGATAGTACAATTGCAAAGCTGTTGGGGATTAATTAGGGGATGCAAGCAACCACTGCATCTGCACCACAACCACCTGGGAACACAGAGAAATGAATTATTTTTCATGTGTACATCATATTGATGACTCTTTTCTATTGACACTCTTGATACTGGAAGTAAATTAGATTAGACCGAAGGGGACTTTTCCCATTTCAGTCCATGTTAACTGAAAGGTAATTTTAAGTCTCTGCATATTTACTGAGTAAACTACAATCTGGCAGCTTTGAAGAAAGAAGAGAGAGAAGAGGAGCAAAGGAGTTTTTAAATGCCGCTGGCTTCCTTGCACAACAGACTGTTAAATCCTATTAGCAAAGTGTCCTCAGGAGTAGATACAGTAAGTGAGGGATGTGGTACTCTCAATTGCTGTGATGCTTAAATATCCAGACATTTGTTTTGAGGGCAATGTTTTAACTTTTTTGGATAAAATCAGTGGTAAGACAAAACAGTACTGCCCTTGGAGATTCTGAATCCAACAAGTCAGCCAAAAACCTTCAGGAGAGTTTGAGTGTTCTTGTGGTATCATTGTCTGATCCAAACTTCAGAGGTGTCAACACACAGCATCACTTGAGCAGGCTTTCAGCAAGGATCTCCACACTTGAGTTATCTCATTATTTAACTTGGAGAGGTGGCAAATCACTGATACAGGGACATCAGGTAAAGGGAGACTCTCTTTGCACAAGGAATTATGATTCTAGTATTGGTACACGAGCAAAGAAAATCCTGTCTCATTTCTGATGGCTTTTGCAGAGCTGGCATACACCTATATTTTTTAGAAGTTCGTGTTTTTTCATTTTGGTCCAAGCTGAAGTCAACTGTCTGCTTGTAAATTCCACTTATCTTGGGAGGGAGACGTTCATACACAGTAAATAAGAGATAACGCATTTCAGTCACTCGAAACACAAAACTGCAGTTCAGCATCATAGAGGCAATAACAGCTAATCTTGAATTTGAGATACTGAAGTAACTCTTAATTTTCCTGAAACTAAAAAGACTATTTTCTATAAAAATAAGCAGAAAAGAAAGACAACAAGAAACTGAGCATGATTATTTTCCAATATCTATTCATTCAAAAAAAGCATGACATCTAATGACATTGTGTTGGAAGAGCCAAACTAAATTAATTACTTGAAAAGATGAAGTGCTGCTTACTGAGTCGGGTTTTATTTGGTGGTCTCTCATCTTGGGACTGATCTAGCTCGACCTTGCTTAGTTTAGAAAAGCTGCCAAAACTCACAGTTTGGCAGTGACATGATTCTGATAAATTCTACTTATTTTACCTTAGGCCTTCTGATGTCCATTGATTTTTTTTCTACCAGTGTGGCTATCTTAAAGATTAAGTATTTTCCAGTAATGCATGTGAAAGGAAAGAAAAGATCAAATACAGATTACTTGCAAATATAAAATAAACTGTAGTCAGGCAAAGGTCTGAGGGAGAAGATAGAGCAACTGTTTTGATGTAGTAGAAGAAACCTATATAATTTACACAAACTATATTTCATTTAATCATAGAATGCTTTGGGTTGGAAGGGACCTTTAAAGAGCACCTAGTCCAACTCTGCTGCTATGAGCAGGGACATCTTCAACTAGATCAGGTTGCTCAAAGCCCCATGCAACCTGGCCTGGAATATTTCCAGGGATGGGGCATCCACAGCTTCTGTGGGCAACATGGTCCAGTATCTCACCATCTTCATTGTAAAAAGTAACTTCCTTATCTCTAACCTATATCTAAACTCTTTTGTTTTCAAACTGTTGACCCTTGTCCTTTCACTACAGATCTTGATAAAAAGTCTCTCTCCGTCTTTCTTACAGGCTCCCTTTATGTAATGAAATGCCAAAATAAGGTCTCCCCAGAGCCTTCTCTTCTCTGGGCTGAACAACCCCAACTCTCTCAACCTTTCTTCTTGGATGAGGTTCTCCATTCCTCTCATCATTTTTGTGGCCTCCTCTGGATCCATTCTAACAAGTCCATGTCCTTCTTATGCTAGGAGCTCCAGAGCTGGATGCAGTACTCCATATGGGGTGTTACATAAGTGGAGTCTCCCTTAAACTGCTGGCCATACTTCTCTTGGTGCAGCCCAGGATACAATTGGTTTTCTGCTCTGCAAGTTCACATTGTCAGATCATATCCAATTTTCAATCCACCAGTATCCCCAAGTCCTCTGCAGAGGTTGCACTCAATGTCACTGTCATGTGGGTCTCCACTCACTACTGGTTTTCATTTGTATATTGAGCCACTGACTATAACCTTTTGGATGCTGCCATACAACCAGTTCCTTATCCACCTGACAGCCCATCCATCAAACCCAAATCTCTCTAATCTGAGGGAAGAAATTTTTGTTTCAGTTTTGCCTGTTTAGTTCCTGCATCACCGGTTCTTCCACCTTTGTTTGATTATTGGTTCTCAGACTGGTAAATGACACAAACCAGATCTGTTCTTCCCATGAAATCTATACTGTTTGAAGATTTTCTGCTCACTACTTGCTTCATTCTGTTTTCTTGTTTAACACAAACAGGTTTCAGTATATGTTCTGATGTTGTCTCTTCCTTCTCCTTGCATCCTTACCTGTCCGTGGTTTGTCGTGGCTGAAAAGCCCAGAGTGCATCAAGTCATCAAACAATAAAAATGAAACTGTGGCAACATTTCAGTATCCTGTTTGTTTCAAGAAAACACAGATTAAGACTCAGCCTTTATCCTAACTTAGCCACTGAGTCTGTGCATCATGTCCTCCATGTGGTATCTTTCAAAGATGAGTTGATGGATTATTTATCTCAAGTGTACTGTGATCAAAATTATACTTAGCTTCTGTAGCATATCGGCACAATCAAAATAATGACAAGCAAACATTTTTCCCTATGTACGCTTTCATGAGTGTAGTTCTCAGCCAGTGTTTCTGTGTATGACACTTCTGAGGTTTTTATAGAGCCTAGAAGTGTGTTTGAACCCCATTACCCATTCAGAGTTTCCTTCACAGAGTATTTTACTGTTAGCTGCAATTAATTAATTTTGTTTACACTCTGCCAGAAGATCCATCTACATTCAAAAGACACCAGCATCTATTTTGACAATCATGTGCAGGAAAAACCCTTCAGAAGAAAAGTG